>NC_092361.1:15749599-16031537 GCF_030848805.1 Temnothorax longispinosus
GCGGATCGCGGATCCCCGCCAAAAGCGGCTCGTCCAGAAAATGTTAATAAGAACTCGCGGGGAGCAGGGGGGATGCGAGTGTGTCGGTTGCCCCGCGGCAGCCGCACATTTTCCTTGCGATTTCACTTTCTCTGATGTGGCATAATTGCGCGTGTTACGAATCGTAATACTCGATTCCGCGCTGGTTGCTCATATAACGCAATCACCCGATCGTGTTTCAACAATGTAGGACCTGCGAACCTGTCAACTGCCTCTTACGCACATTCACACGCATACGCACAAATACGCGCACGCGGCATGCGCAACCTGCTCTATCGGCATTTCAACAAATCATGTAACGATAGCTACTGGATAGATATTATCTCGGCGAGAGATACGCATTATATTCACTGTCATCATTCACTGTCGAAAAAATCAAAGTGATGAATATTTTATCTTTTCTTACGCGTTTGCAATCGCGAACACTTGTGAGCGAATCGCGATACTACTTAATTGGCACTAGAGTTTCCGCGATATTCTGATTTTATCGAATACAGATTGCGTACAAATTGCGTATTTCGAGAGACGATACAAGGTAACGAGTTAGAACTTTCCCTTTTACGGAAAGTTGGAAGTTTCTTTCGCGTGAGTAGGTAAACTCGTTCTATAAACAAATTTGTTTTCGAAGACTTAATTTCCCTCAAAAGACAGGTGCATTAGTGCCGAAATTGGATGATACAAAGTTTAGATCAACCTACGATCGAGTATAAATCTTGAGATTTTTAATTTTCACAGCACACAGTCAATATATGCTAAACATACAGTTTATTTCTACTCTTTGCGATTTTATTTTACATAGATTTTTGTTTGTTGTTGAAGTTAAATCGAACTCGATTTGCGCTGGAATGCTGGAAATGCCTGCGTATCTAAAGTCATGTTAAAACTTTAGAGTTCTTGAAGCGAAATCGCGTTTCATACATTAAACACTTATATTTTACAACGGATCCGTTGAAGAATCGGCAGATATGTACACAGTAAAAAATCGTGCGTCCAAATGTTAAAATTTTCTTGTGTTACCAAGATTTGACTATTATTTCAATGTAAAATTAACATACAACAGCTATGTTATTATTTTCGTAACATTTTTATGTGTTATATTAATGTCAACGTGATAACTTAACACTTTATGTATGTCATTTAGAAATTGAATATTATTTTGAGTTCTTTTAACATAATTATTTCAAAAAATCAACACGCCTTAAAGTTATTTTAACATAAACAAAAGTTAAAGTAAATCTTCAAATAATCGTAAACTTTGACATACAAAATAATCAAATTTACTACAATCAAATGTTCAAAACAACATTTCTCTTAAGTTGAAATAACTATCGTTTATTCAAATATGTTATATCGACATTTTTTACAAGTTATTTTAACATTATACTTAAAGTTAAAAGAACAAATATAAATGTAAAATATAGTGTCAATAAATTAACATTTCTAATTTGTCAACAAGTAACACACGATGAATGAGTTATTTTAACTCAAAATTTAGAGTGGACTTTCTGGGACATTTGAAAAATGTTACGATTAACATTTTATTTTTTACTGTGTAGCGAGAGCGATATTAGCACAAAATACAATGATTTTTAATTCTTTATACGCGTTACATTAGCATTTCTTTATGAATGAGACTTAATCTATATACATACATATAACCTATGTCTGTATATTTATTTAAACATCGATCGAAGAACATATTACAATATTTCAACAGAGCAATACAATATTCAAATATACAATATGCAAACATAGCAAATAAACCGTAATTTATATCGCGTTGAATAATACCCACAATAATTTGTATCCCATATCCAGGCGCTTGGTCGGAATTAATTTCAAACGCAAAATGCACGTCCAGGAAGAATTTCCTGTCACGAACGGTGTTAAATTAAAATCGAAAAAGAGCAAAGAGAGGAAAGTATACATATTTACATGAAAGAATTTGCACGGAAAAGCCAAGCTACTGTTCTTTAATAGTTGAAAATAAACGATGAAGTAACGCGCGTTCTTGGTCCCCTACACAGTAAAAAGATTTGTATTAAATATAACATAAATCACATGTCCCAAACGGTCCACTCAAATTTTTGTGTTAATTTAACATAATGTGAATATGTCAAATTATGACACAAATATTATGTCCATAATTTAACACAAAATAAAGAAAAGTTTGATGATATGTTAACAAAAATTTTTTGTACAACAGACATCTGTATAATGTTAAATATTATTGAAAACCATGTTAATTTAACATTTTTGTATGTACAATAGACATCTGTATAATGCTAAATATAAATGAAAAGGATATTTTTTTAACAAAATTACATTATTTTTATGTTAATCTTACAATTAAATATAAAATGTGTTATTTTAATATTTGATTTACTTAAATATGAATTTAACACAAAAAAATCAGATGACATAATCAAAATTAGTTAAATTAACACATAAGTATGTTACATTTTTAACACAAAAACTTTAACAAGGTCCATTTTTAACAAAAATACACAAAATTTTTTACTGTGTAGCAATATTCTTCTCCATGTATTGTTTTTCTTTTCTTTTTTACTTTAGCTTTGCAGTCACGTAGTAATGTATATTATTATGTCTTTCCATTCAATTGAGTTGAAAGGCGGTTGGCACTCTTTTTCTCTGTCTTGAGTTCGAAGTTCGCTTTCGTGTTGCTTCCGTGCTGTTGCTTATTCTTAAGGTTATTTCCATTGCTGGAGAACATCTTCTTCCAAATATTGGGAAATTGGACAGTCATAGTCGCGTATATTATGGGATTGTAGCAGATGGAGGATTTCGCGAGAAGCGCTGGCAGCACCGCTACGATATGGGAGGGTTGTACCTGCAATCATATACGTGCCTTTCATAAGCTATAATCCTTCACAGCCTGCTGTTAGTGGGGAGAAATTAATCGAGTTATTAGGAAGCTACCGGCGTGTCAGTCATTAGATTGGCATTCTGATATGACTGCTCAATCATGAAGGTGTTGACCTGATTGCTTGGATAAAAAGATTTTGCTGTTTAAATATGTATGCTGTAACACTCTCGCTATTTATTTACGTCACGCAGCGGTCCAAGATTTCTGATTGCAGCTTGCGAATTATAATTTGAAATAATTAACTAAAATAAAACATTAAAACTATAGCATATTTCGTAACAGCTGTTTTTAAGATCTTTAAAAAGTATCTTGAACCTTTCGTAATTAATGAGAGTACTTACGTTGAAATATTGAGTTGCGAGAGCAAGAACGGCGTATGGCGACCAAGCAATTAAAAAAGCAAGAATCATTAAATATACCATTTTAGTGACTTTCTTCTCCCGTCTATTTTTCGCACCTGGAACGAGATAAATAATCAAAATTAACAGTACTATCAATTCATCAATTGGAATCATTTTTTTCTTTCATCAATTTGGAATTATTTTTTCTCCTTTTTTTTTTACAAAAAATGCATTCAACATCATCTTACAATTAAACAAAGAGGAGTTACATGTGGCTTAATTTTTGTACAACTATGGTTTAAAACTGAAAAAGTGTTACTTACTAATTCTTTTTCCTATTTTCTTCACCGTCTTTATTATGCCGCAGTAACTACCGATGATTATTATGATAGGAAGAAAGAACCCAAAAAGGAATAAAAATCCGATGTAGGTGTCATTGTGCGTTTCAGGATCGTGTATTTCCCAGGATACGCTGCAGGATATGTTACCTGCCTCCGGGCCGTAAGTTCCCCAATTGAAGAATGGCGGTAATGACAAGGAGAGCGCGTATATCCAAACCAAGAACGCCAATATGTAAGCATGCCTATAACAATTGATTTTTTACAGTAAAAAGTAATCTACTTAAAACTGCTTAAGAGAAATATTAAATTATACAAAATTGTATCTTTATTGGGAGATGGAGTTCAATTTATGTTAATTAAATAAAATTCCGTATTTTTACTTTTCTCTTATTTTGTCTGTTCTATTTATCATTAATTGCAGAAAAAATGCTTTTTGTGGAGAAAAAGAAGAAACATAGAATGTAGATCAGAAATAAAGATAAGCAAAAAGTCAAACATAAAATATAAAACAGACAAATAAAATAAGTGAAAAGTGGAAGCACGGAATTTTTCCGCTTTAACGTTTTTCTACATGCCCCAATTTTTCTAATAGGTAAGCGGAAATTTAGTGTTAAAGCAAATAGAAATAAAAGCTATGCGTATACAACACCGGCTTGTTTGTCGTTTTAATTTAAATTTAATTTAATTACATCAAGAAGAGATTTCATTATATCAACAATGTAATAAAGCACATAATTGTATACGAATAATAAGATAAAAATCAATATCGGTAATGTCGTCTTGTGACATAACCGTTGTTCCGATAATTACTATAGATATATTGCATTTGATTAATAAAGTAAAAATTCTTGAGTCTCTTTCTCAATTACCGAGTTTTAATTACATTAAAAAGGCAGTAGATTAATAACAAATTTTTATAAAACATTAAAAAAAAAATTAATAAACAGCGATACGAGTCCAGGCGCGGTACGTGGTGCGCTAGTAAAGAAATTAATAGTTACAGAAGTAACGAATTACAGTGTATATAATTTATACGTATACATATATTCCAACTTAATAAACTGCACGCGCCGATTATTTGTCGGACTTGAAACACATATTAAAAAAAGTTTGCAGATTCAAGAATATAATTGTCGAATACTTTTCTCTCTGTAGCAAAAGTCTGGATACAATTTTTTAACAATTTCTGATTTTTTAACGCCAAATACTTCGATAAGTTTAACAGTTCAAGTTTAATTCAAATCATGAAATTAATTAACAAACGCATTTTTTAATTTTTAAACTTGTTCTTTTATTTAATATTGCCAATTTAATGTTATATGCCTATAAATTGATTATAATGAATATTTTTGCTATTCATTTGTCTTCTCTTATAATAGCTTATAATGGTTTCGATATTCACTTAATTCACTGCCAGTACTGAAAATCTGTAGTATACGTGACGTAAACTACAGATTTTCAGTACTGGTAGTGAATATCGAAACGCAGCCAATGTCTCTCTAAATAATTTTAATAAAATCTCTAAATAATTTTATTTGTCTATTTTGTTACTATCAACACATAAATATTTACCGATAATTGTTATTGTGTAAATAGCGTTAATCATTATGTAACAATGTTCTAATAAAAAGTTTTGACTCGTTAGTGAAACGGTTAACTCGTTAGTAAAATCATGAGGATTTACTGTTAAAGCGGATTGAAAGTCCGCTCTTTTGCTTGGTTATACTACCACTTTCTCATGCGTATGAAATAGGATTCCATCGATAACAAGGAGATCATTTTTAAACCGTCGTTAATTATTATGAAAGCCTGAGAAACAAATGACCTTGAAACGACAGTGTCAAGAGATGATATTGCGTTTCTTTTAATCAAAAGACGATAATCCACGACGATGTCCTTGGCGGATAAACGAAAGGCGTAATTAATGCTATGATATCGGTTGACATTTTATCGAATTGATTTATACTCAATATATTGCTTAACGTGCGCGAATTGTATGCAAGTCACCTTACGGTCTACGGTGAAGAAAATAAGATTCCTATGCAACGCGTTTCACAATAATTTCGTGGTGCTACTTTAGACCTAACAGTCTTTTGTCATTTAAACATGCTTTGTTACTTGCGTCCGTCTTTCATACATGGTATACGACAGGAGAAATGGAAAATGGAAGAGTGTGATGCAATTAAAATTCATCGCCAACCTGTGCAAATTACATTTTGAAGGTGTTAATGATCGCCTCGTAGATGTGATGAGTAACATCGCTTCCCGGAGAACGTTGCGATGAAAGTGTGCGATAGAAAGTGCGAGGAATGCGCAAGTTAATCATTTCGCCGTATTCACAACTTTTATATTATAATCGTTACGTATTACCGTGAAAAGGAAAAGATTATTTTTCAGAAGTAAAATTTAATAAGGAGAGCAGAAGCGTTCTTTTTTAACAGGCAACACGTGTTTCGTATGTTGGTCATAAATCGGAGAGATTCATACATTTTTCAGAGCGTTCGGAAGATAAATTGATTAGATAAGTATAAATACATATATTTTAGCTTATATATAGTTTCTATTCCGAAAAGTGTGTATAGAAAAGAAATTGATGATTTCTTACCTTATCGAGAATGTTTTCATCGGATATACGACTAGTAGGAATCTCTCTATTGCCATCATTGTCAGATTACCGATACTGGCAAATCCCATGGTAGTCATGAACCACGCGTACCTAAAGTTAGAGAATTTATCTGATTCTTATAATTAAATAAATTCGTAATATTCGTATAATTGAATATACAGAATTTTCTATAAGGTAGGTTGTTTCCAGCAAACACCAAGTAACATGTAACTTACATGCACGTTATAATTTTTTACTCATATTACACTTACATTGTTAAGTAGGAAATTATAACTTGCATGTGAGCTGTATGTTTATACTTGGTGCTTGCTGGGTTCATGAATTAATCTTGAATTAATCTTCACACGTCATATAACTTTTATTATAACTCGAGAAGACTCGACACGTTATTAAACTCTGCTATTGCTTATCAAGCTTCTTGCTTATCGAGCTTCTCAAAAGCCAAACTGATCAACTTTACTTTTCATAAATTATTCAATTTTACTTCCCGAGCATCGGATTAGTTTAAAACTTCATCATTTTCTATTTCTTATTTCGTAGAGTATCGATCAGTTTAGAGGCTCGTATAATAGTGTTATGTACAGAAATTTTATTTATCCGCATACTTAAATGATAAATAGATACTATTTCGTTAATAAACGTGTTTTTATGAATCCATTGTTTTTAGTACGACGGAAAAAAGTTTATACATTTCACGCACGTATGCATATACACAGTATATGATTTTTCAAGCGCGTATTATTTATAGAGCAGACAAATTTTATTGACATTTCAAATAATTAAGTTGATTAAAATGCTTGAAAACATTACAACAAAGACGTTCGATTTTTCGACATTTAAATTGTTTCTATTTCAGTTTAACTTGTTTAGCAATTTAGTTCTTACAGGCACGTGTATACTTTTATTAATCATATGCTTAAAACTTACGAAACATTTATGTACACACTTGAGATTAATCTGTAAGTAAGTTAGTAAGTTTTACTCAATTGAGAAATAAAACTTGGTGCGTTTTGACGAACGATTATTCCTTTATATAATAATAATAATTATAATAATGCATATACCATAGACACATTTCGTGACTCCAGAACCATGAACCTGCGATTGCCGAAGTCAGTGCGAAAGGGTTTCCCAGCGCAGCTACTAAGAAATCTCCAACCTGTCAGAATAAACGTGTCAAGCATTACAAATACGCTTGCAACTCTTTAAACTAATCGAATGGGATAATTATGCATTTAGAGCCGCTACATCTCTTGAGATTACAAAATACTTTGCGTTTTTTTCCTGTCATAAATACGAATTACTTATCATCAAACATATTGCATTCTTAATATTTATATGTATAAAGTCGATGTAGAAATATATTTAAACAAGACTTGTAATAATATTGAGGACTGACTACCTTTCAAAGTTATTAAAAGTTAGTTTTCGTTGTTTCTTTCATCAAACGAGGTGAAGCTTCTATTTCACACCATTATGTTGAATTGCAGTGTATCACTAGAGACTAGAGAGTTATTTCGCAGAAGTTTGGAATTCGGATAGCAAAACAAACAACATGAGTTTAACTAACATATTCAAATAATCGAAATTGGATTCAAAGGCAATAAATAAATAAAAACACGCGTATAATCTAAAATATATATGCTTAAAAAAAGCAATCTTACTTTTTTGCGAAAAATTGTGTGTCTCCTTTCTATAGAATAGAAGACATGTTTCTATGTTTGGATTGATAACTTTTTATAATTTCACGATGTTTTATGATTTTTTTAAACTTTATTGTTAAGCAATTTTTTTATAAGAGCATTATTAAAGTGTAGTTATAATGTAACTACATTATTATTATATATTTTTGTAGGGTCGAAACATAATTTATTTTTTAATTTAATGTTTTAGATGAAATTCGTACACAGGAAAACATGCTGCGCTAGATATTCATACCTTGCTATACTATAGTTCTCAACAACTCTGCATTTTTTTTACATTTGTATCATTAATAAAGTTACTAGTTTTTTTCTCATTTTCAATTCATCGTGTGACATTGTTGAGAAAAATTCTTAGCTGTATGACGAAATACACTGGTTGTCATATAAATCCAACCGTTTTATGGTCTTTCATCTTTATTTCGTAAGACCTGACATTTCGAAACATGTTCTTTCTAATGCTTAAAAATGTCCGCTTAAGTAAAGTATCTTGTATTATTTACTTGTAAGCATTTCTAGAAAAATTGCATATAATAAAACTAATCGAACAAGGAGGTTAACTTTTTGAAAATTAATAAGATAGGAAAGACGTAATATAAAAAAATACCTTTGTATGATATGTTATATTTTATACACAAAATTTTGTGCAAGTAATAAATTGGTAATTTAAGATTTTAAAAATAAAATGTATAAATGTGTTATATATAATAAAAAATGTGCTAATTTTATAGCAACCTTGAGGAAAGGAAATTTTATAGAATTGCAATTAGTAGTAGTATTTTGGAAAAAAATACTATAGCTCTTTTTACTTTTAAGTAAATTAATAATTTTCTAAAATTATCTTGTGCAGAATAATTAAGTATGTACTTAAATTATTTACATATCCAAATAATTATACATTAATTAATTATACAATGTATATACAACGTAAATGTAAAAAATTGTTACAAAAATATTATTTAAATATTCATATGTTACTATATAATAATTGAATGTGCGCAATTTCGAAAAGAACACATCTCTGAAAATTAAAATTTTTCAAGAATTTGCACAAAAAGATGTGTAGACGTAATTAAAGTAAGTATATATTAGTGAAAAAACGTATAGGTCAAAAAATGCGAGATTCGCCCTCTTCGAAATTGCACATTCAATCATTTACTGCAATAATTCGAAAACGCAATTTGTTATTGATCCATCGTATCATATTTCGCTTGATCAAGTATTCCTTCCTAATTTCATTTCCCCACAACAAGTTTACCTATTTTATTATTATCAAGTTTACATATCTCTCTTTACAAACAGTTGACGTAATATCACGCTTTTATCATAATTATTTTTTAAAATTTAATTCTTTTCAATATTTTAATATATTTCTTCAGTGGCTTTATCAAATATTCCAGTGTTAGATCTCATCCATATTTCATTTGTAAAGTTCTAATCTTCATATTTTTACATGACTTTTTTAAATTTTTAATAAATGAAATATTACAAATTGAAATAATTATGTAACGAAATTTTACCAGTTTTAATGAACTGTTCATGTAGAGGTTTAAAGTATTCAAGTATCTGAAAATTTTATTATCCGAAAGTAAATTATTATAAAGGACGATTTTGAATTTCAGATGTATTTAGATACTTGAGAATTCGCAGGTCAATACAGTTTGGTTTTAAAGTTTATCGGAGACAGAGACAAAGGGAAAGAGAAAAGGAGCGGGGAAGAAGGGGAGGGAGGGAGGAGAGAGAGAGAGAGAGAGAGAAATAATGACTTTTCTTTATTTAGGATTTAGGACAGTCTATATTATAACTACTGAATTGTGAAATTTTTCTGTTTTTTATAATAAAAGTAAAAAATTCGATGACTGCCTGTCCAGTGAATTTCCTATTGAGCAGAAAAGATTGCATTAATTGTTTTATCATACTCCATATTGTTATGTTGTAATTTCACATTACGGAATAATTGATTAGGTTTCTCTCGTAACTGTATAGCCGCAAGTATGTAAAAATTACCAATATTAATTATTAAATTGGCGTTAACTTTGTTAATTCACGATGTAAATCGCATGACAGAGAATTCCATTTATTTCATACCGCTGTAAAATACCTAATTAGAAATACTGTTTTGAATAATACCATTTTTGCATTCCCTCCATGGGGCAGTGTGCTTTCACATTAACGTATGTGAAATTAGACAGAGCAGCAGTTTTAATTAAAGAACATGGATGTGATTGTTTTTGTATGTTTTGTTTTTGTGCACTCTTTTATACTGTAATACAATTTTTTTTTCTAGAAACTGACCTGGAAAATATGCAGAAACAATGATTCTTCGTTACCGAATTCATTAAAAGTTTAGCTTTGAAACTTCCACAAAGCTTTTTATTTGAGTTCTTTAGAGTATTCACAACAAGCATATTAAAGTTCCACTCAATTCTTCATTTATTTTACTCCAATAATTAAATTTGATATAAAAATGTGTTATATGTGTGTTTTAAGATATTAAACAAACGGATATTACATTCTTTAACGAAAGCTAAATATAAATTTGACAAAAATATCACTAAAATATACATTTGCTTATCGATTCTCTAATATTTTTTAAGACATCATATACAAATATATATGAAAGAAACAGAATTTACCAAACACAAGAAATTGTGAATTGTCATTGAAGTCGCAATTCGGTATTCGTACAGATTAATTTCGATTTTAATCATTATCCGGAAAAATCAAATTTAATTATTAAAATATATGAAATGTAAATAATATTAAATTTATTTTCTATAAAAATACTCACAACCATGTTGACGAGGACCACGTTGGTAGGTGTCCACAATACATTGGCGTTTTTCACGACCGTTATTACGATTAACAGATTCAAGACGAAACCGAAAAAACCGATAAAGCCAAGCACGATCGCCGCGAAAATGTAGATGTAGGTTTGTTTCTCGAGGATGGAAACATCGTTCGACAGATCAGCGCTCAGATTCAGTGGCATACTTCTTGTCGACGGATGAGACTTTCGGTGTCAATTTTTGGCAAACGGAAATCTTCACAGCAGGAAGAACGAAACCTGATTGATGAGAAAACAGTAGGATTAATGCGGCTGCGCTCTCGGAGATCCGCTGCTAGAAACTCGAGGGAGATGAGCAACGACAAACGCGGCAGGTCCGTCCTGATTGTATTAATCAAAACTAGTGGCTGAAGTTCAAAGTCAGGCTACCGTTATATAAAGCATAAGCCGCTCTCGCTGCACACCCCTCCGGCCGCCGTCCAGCGAGAACCAACCCCCAACAGCGTAAAAAAGGGTCATGCGCTGTCAAGCAAGCCATAAAGCGCTGATGTGTTCCCCGGCACGCTTTTTGGTAATTTCTAAGATTTACTTTGATGCGACGGTGAGGGGGGGGGGGGGTTTCCTCGATATTCGCAATCCTCGAAGCGGATTTCAACGATCCTGACCAATTTTAACTTTTAAATTCGTTTCTCTTCGCCTTCTAATTTTAACTGACTTTGGAGAAACGAAATTTACCAACGTGACAGTTACATCGCGGTTTAATCCGTTATCTTAACTAACGTTTACGGGGAGTTTAAAGTTTGACTAATTTACTTGCAGTTTTATTTGCCCTTTGTCTGCCTGCGGTTTTAGCCGAAAGAAACAAAGGCTTTAAAACTTGAAGTTTAATATTGGTAAAGCTTGTAATCTTCGTTATACGTCGGCTGGAAAGAATTTCGCTTTAAAGATTCAAAGTCTACGTCTTCTGGCGGAACATTTCTGCGTTTGTATTTACGTATATAACTTGATACTGCCACTATTGTGCAGAATTGCGCGTCTTCGTGCAGAGATTAAATTCTATCTATTTTTCTCGAGTTACAAGACACGACATTATCTTGCAAAATAATCTGCGGAAGAATACAACATTTTTTTATTCTCCGCATACATGAATTGATTTGACATTTTATGGACAGAGCATAAAATATACATATGATAAATGAGAGATATATCTTTCATTCCTCTCTTTTTCATATAAAAGTTTTAACATTATCGTAAAAAATTAAAACTCCTAAGAACAATGGAAAGACTTATGTATACATATACACGGAATCGGTGTAATAATAATAATAATAATAATAATGATAAAATAGTAATAATAATAATAATAGTAATAATAATAATAATATGTTATTCACCATCTATACATTGCACATGCTTTTATAGTTATAAATCTTACATTACTTAACTTTCTATAAATTATTGCATTCATGTTTACTCATTATACTCTTTATGATTCTTACATTCTACGCTTCTTATTTTCATACCCTATCTTTTCATACATCCTTGCGTATTCGCATGCTACATTGATATTCCTCCTCAGCATTTTTTCGATCACTGTCTACTTCTCGTTCCTTGCCTAGCTCATCTAACCATTTCTTAATTTTTTCCCCAACTCCATCTTTTCCCTGTATCTCTCATTTCCTCGCACTTTCACACCTTCTCCTCTCTTCCATATCGTACGCCTCTCTCTCTCCTGCATATTTCCTTCGTTTCCAATATTTTCGCATCTCATTCTTGCCCACATTGTACCTTATCCTTCCCTTTCACACTTTTTCTCCAATACGTTTACTGTCCTATTTCCTTTTTCCTGTCTTTATACTCCTTACAATATCGTGATTTATTTATTCTATTTCATTTTTCCCTGTATCTCCTGTCTAATTAGTCTAATTTAACTATTTACTACTCTTATTATTTTCCCTTCAATTACTTTTCTTTCTCATCCTTACCTTATTACTTATTACCTTCCATTATTAATTTTAATAAAGGAAGATAATAAGTAATAAGGTAAAGAAAAAGGATCCATTATTTCACCTCTTTCTACCTTCTCGAACGCCCTAACTACCACATATTTTTATCCAATCTGTCAGTTTAATCTTTATTTTAATCCTTTTATCTCCTCCTCTAAACATATTTTCGGCCATCTGCTTTCTTCCATAATCATTATTCTTAATAGATATTTATTCCCTTTAATCCTTGCTTGTATTTTGACATTTTCCCTTCCCGCTTCCATTTACCAAATATATGCAGGTGTGTGTGTGTGTTCCTATTCAATCCCATGTTCATTTTCATATACCTACTTTGTATTCTTTCTCTGCTTCCTCCCATCTTTTCCAACTTCAGATCTCTGCCGCATATAACAGTAGACCTGATCTGTCAATAGTGTTCATTTTGTACATTCCTCTTTACAAAGTATTTAATTTTGTTCTTATTATTAATAAGCCCTAGGTTGCATTTATCGCTTTTTGACATTTCTCTGTTTGTGCTAACACATGTCTCCTAAATGTATTTTTGTCATAAACCAGAAACTCAAATGCTTATAACTGTACCTGCAATTGATATCATACCGAATAATCTTTTAATGCGATAGATAGACAATTAAAAAATTTTAAAAAGCAAGGCTTTGGCGCCAATTAAGAGACCATTTCTTATTTTGAATTATTTGATTTTAAAAGGTTTTTCCCTTTTCAAAAATTTCATTAAAAATTTCTCGACAGGTATAAATGCTTAATTAAGTTATCGTTAATAATCGACCTCAAATTGAAAAGGACCTTTAAAACTTATCGCTAAAGGACCGCTAAAGCTTATCGTTGTTATAAAGAGATCACACTCGATCGATGGTGAAGGTTGCATGGTATCACGATGGTGAAGGTTAATTGTTGCAGTTTTTGTAAATTCCTCAATTAAATTGTATCGAATGTACGAAGTCTGTTCAAAAAGTTCTCGAACTTTTTTATAATTTTTTATAATTTACTTACAACTTATTCAGCCATATTTCCTTCGAAATATGTTCTTTCTCGATTGATACATCACTCCCAGCGCTGTTTCACTTCTAGAAGCGGTCCTGGTACGCACTTTTCGGGATCGCGCGTAAGTCCGTCTGCAAATTTTCCTTGATACCTTCAAGTGTCGAATTCTTTGTCCTTTCAACGTGGATTTCGTTTTGAAAAAAGAAAAAGTTCGTGAAGGCCAGGTCGAGAAAATGTCAGGAGAAAAAGACCTGAACTGTATAAGACATTTCATATGGTTCCTTCAACACGATAAACATGCTCGTGCACGCATCGCTGCTGATTCGTCACTTCTGCACTAAAACAAAGATGATTGTGCTTCCTCAGTCTCCCTCTTTTCACGACCTGGCCCTCGTGAACTTTTTTCTTTTTCCAAAATTGAAATTTGTAAGCATACCCCTAAAAATTGAAGTTTGAGAACTTTTTGAACAGACCTTGTACATCATGATAGTAAATATTAAAAGGCTTTTAAAAATTCCTTTGAGAAAACATCACAAAATATGAACAGAAAACGATAAAATTAGAATCCGAAATTAAATTGTTAGATTATAATTAGCAATAAAAGTACATAAAGATATCATTATTTATTGGACGTTAAATAATTTTTTATATACAAAATACATTTTATTTTAAACTAAAGACGATATTCTTTATTTAGAGAGAATGCTGAACAGCTCAGACTGCTAGAGCTTAGAGCAGTCGCCGGTCAAGCAAAAGATTTAGGTTTAATTGTCAGACTTGCTACGTCGCATATATGATTAGGAATTTTGTAAGAAAATATTCGACTGAAATAGAACCAAAATGTCTGAAACATGAACTTAATCCTGAACGGTTAACCAGAGATAAGCAAATCCTGGTATATTGAATTGTCCCTTGGAAAGCAGAAATTTCCAGACAGTAACGATAAATAAGGTTTAAACGGGATAATTACATAGCTCTGTATTAGAGCGACTCATAGTTGGAGAGTCCCGAATCATCGACCTTCATTTCATTGTAGTCGCCGCATGTGCCTTTACTATAACAGCAGCCTGACACCACACTAATTAGCCGCGCGCAGACAAACGCACTTCTCGCTCCGACTAAGTTTATAAACAAATTCAGCAAAAGTATTCATTGCCTTCGTCAGTCAATCGACCCTCTCATCAAGAGTCGAATTGGACATATATGCATGTATCGGTTTTGTAAAAGAATAATTGGAGAATTAAAGGATATAAGAAAAGGTATGAGGTGAGTGGATACCAATGCCAGGAATTTGTTTCATTCTATAAAACTAAGTGTACGAATTGTAAGATTTAAAACAAGCTCAATTCTCCAAAGTAGAGATTATTGCATAAAAATTGCAATTGTAACGAAATCAAAAGAAGCCATGGCTTTTCAGAAACTGTAGCATTTGTAAGAATAGCATAATACATTCTTTACTCTTGCTTCGATAATTTAAAATCACAAATCAGTGCATATAATTGTGTGTATTAATGTTATATTTAATATTATCGCTTACAATACAAAGAATTTTAACGGCAGTATTCATAATCGTTTTACATATCCTCGGTATCGCTGTCCGAATCTTCCGCCATTGCCTGCCGTGCCTTCGTTTCGGCCTCAGTTTTTAGATCAGCCGGCACACGTTCATGCCTCCCATTAGTATGTGCACCAACCCAACTCATTTCCAATTCGAATTGTTTATCCTTCAGCTCGTCGTGGACAAGGTAAATGATACGCGCAGCTTCCTTAACCAAATCTTTACACGTCATCTCTGGTAACTTCAATTTTTCAATTTCCGTCTTTGCCGACTGTTTCGCTTTACCTAGGACAATATAACCACAGAATATATAAATTTCCGTCTATACTTTCCAATTTCTTTTACTACAGATATTTCACTTACCCACTGCGCAACCGTAATAACCATACGATACTCCCGATGGGTCGATCATATACAACGCTGGACCGTCTGTCTCGTAAGCACTGAGCAGGATGGAACAACCGTACGGACGTACCGCGGAATACAAAGTGTATGCGTGCATGTACATGGATACTCTTTCGTTCAAATACTTCAATGGAATACCGACTCCGTACTGTGCCTTGTAACTAGCAGCCTCTGACCTCGCGGTCTCCGCGATCTGTCTCGCGTCAGATATTATGCCAGATACCGCCATACCAACGTGCTGATCTATGTTAAATATCCGTTTATTAGCACCCGCCTCATAGAGCTTCGACGTTACTATCTTCTCGACGGCAAACACCACGCCATCCTTTCCTCGCAGCCCAATAACCGTCCTGCAACAAGAATATAATCACACACATAAAATGTAAAGCATACGCGTGTATTCTTCCTCATTAATATTTTAGGTATTCTACACGTCGCATTGATTTCCGCTATAACGTTGTTATACGCGAGTACTGCTTCGATCGATTTTATGTGAGAGTCCACGAAGGACAAAACTTACCCTCCATTTTCCACAGCTTTCTGAGCGTATTCCACTTGAAACACACGTCCGTCTGGCGAAAATTGCGAGGCGGACAGATCGTACTGGAACGAAAGTCAGGTTAGGATCTCGAGCGTCAAGCGTGTCAACGCCACATTTCGCAATCGCGTATCGAGCAACGTGCGGCATACTCACTCCTGTGCCAATAGAACTCATCTCTCAAAAGGTACTGTATCGGAAGCGACGATTAGCAGCCGAAATACGAAAAAATTGTTTACGCGTCCGTCTCGACGTGACCAGGCGAAAATCAAACAAGTCAGCAGTGTCAACACTTGCGCCAATCTGCGGTCAGCGGTGGTGACTGGCTATCGCGACTGTCAGAATAGGTTAGGCTAGGCTGGTTAGGCAGCGGCGCGCTCTCAGCGTCGTCTGGTGACAAAAAGTACAAGCAAATGTACGAGATCCATACGAGATGTGCTCGGCGCAATAATTAACGAATGATTTCGTCTTCATCGAAGTTCGTCAAAGTTATCAATATCGTGACACAAGTCATTTCCTTTGTGTAGTAAGTAAGATTTTCCATCAAATCTAACCGTAGTTTCTTTCGTGGCATTGCTATCTCTGTTTTGCCAGGGAGGCAAGAATTTAAGCTACCAGAAATGAATGCGATGTTAATTGCAAATACAACTCCGGTTATTCGCGCGATAAAAATGGAGTTCTTCTTTTTTTCGTTTGCGTTGATTATATTTGACTCGTTTAAATTGAAATTGTGAGAGTCATTTGAATGAGGCTATTTGAGTCTTAAGTGGTTATTATATTCCAGTGTAATTTGAAAGTTCGAATTAATATCCCCAGATAACAGGATGACGTCTAAAAGACATATTAAGACGTTTTTAGACGTTATTAATACGTCATTTAATGTCACTCTGCTACCTAGGTCCTAGTAGGATATAGCAACACCGAGTATGTAAGCAATTAAAGGAGGGACAGAGAGAGAGAGAGAGAGAGAGAGAATATTTAACAAATAAATACATGTACTATATATTATTATATTGTATAATAAAATGTCAGATTCTCGGGAAAAAATTAAAAGTTTTAACAGTTGAAAGTTTAATCTTTAAATCATGTGACAATTTTTTATGACAATTGTACATATATACATGTTATTTGTAAATAATTTTTCTATCTTCTATTATATATGCGCCCAGATAGCTAAGCCTGCGAAGACAGATTCTAGGGCCGCAGAGCCTACAGTAAATTTCTGATGTCAGTAATTAGGTAACAAAAATTACACACAGAAGATGCTTTATCAGACGATGTCAAATTGTTATCAGTCTACTCATATTACCTATCAGCAGGTTCTGTCGACAGAACACGAGCTTAATTTTGATGTGGGATTTTGATTTCAATTCAATTCAAATTTGCTGCCAATCTGCGCATGCTGCTAATTTTGTTTACTGGGTGCATATGTAGTCATGTAGTCACATTAAATTATGTGTTCTCATATGCAAATTAGAAGCCATTTCCATGCTGACACCACATTGATTTAATTACATTCTGCATGTCGTTAATTATGGAGAAATATTCGAATATAATTGATAATTGATCATTCTATTTCATTATTTCCTATTGAATATTCAACACATTGCAGTAGCGTTAAATAGTAATTTAAATTAATAATGAAAATATATATATTTGTAGCATGTAACAATTGAAAAATTATAAGTTTTTTTAATACGTTATTGTTCGAAAAACAGTATTCTTTTTTAAACATATTTTTTTAGAAGTTTACGTTTAGAATAATGATTTAAGACGCGCGAAAGAGATTATATAATAACTTTCCGGATTTCATATTTTCTGTATAAAACCAAGGTTATAAAAAATACAATTTATAACTCTAAAAATAATCTTTATTTTCTCATTAATATAATATTCTTGCTATTTTTCGTAAATTATCCCGTTATTAGATAATTACTATTCCAATTTAATAAATAATAAAATAATTTCTGCGAAAATTAATAATTTTAAAAAATATATAAGATATAAGATAAAATATTGTTTTTTTAAAACATCATTCTTATGCATGTGCGATTTTTATGGCTTAACCTAAGAAAATAAAACAGAATTACGAAATGTTTGATAAATACGACATTTGCCTTATCGTTTTTCGCTTTGCAAGAAATTATTTATATTCTCTTTCTTGCAGCTGTACTCCGGAGGACAATGCTCAATAGTGCCGTATTCAATCGCCTTCCGAAACTCTTCCATTGTTTTCTCATAGCTGAGCTCTGCAGGTAAGCTCCTGCGGAAATGCAAATTTTTTCTTGACAATATTCGTTGTTTTGTTTTCGCAGTAACGTTGCACATTATTTCCATTTTCTAAGTATGGCTCTTCTTCAAAATAACGTTTAAAGTAAGATATATTAATCACAATTATTTGATCAATTACTATTACTACGTTTACACGAGCGTTACTTCTGTAGTAACTTACGATATATCACTCGTTTACGCGGAATAAATTATCGTAAGTTATTACAAAATCCCGTTTACGTGAAGGAATTATCGTAAGTTACTACAAAAGTAACGCTCGCGTAAACGTATAGTATATGTCAATTTAATTCTAATGAAGGAAGGATTATTCTCGTATTAATAATAAGAGAATAATTATTTTATACGAGAATTATTATCTGATCATACCTAGAGATAATAAAAATAATTAACGAAAGAAAAGGAAGGTACATTCGAATATATATATATATATATATATATATATATATCTGAATAACCCAAGTATTATATAACTTCTGGTCTAGAAAGTGCCTAGCGTTTCTTGATAATGACAGTATGGTGTTTTTGAATACCATAAAAGTGCCGTTTTATACCACAGAATATTTAATCACAGTCTACAATAGGTGTTTTAAGCCTTAAGAAATTGTTCAATCACGGTTGAATTTGAGGAAAATTATTAACTGTGACTGGTCAATTTCTTAGGACTTAGGGCTTAAAACACCTATTATCGTAGACTTAATTTATTTAAATGCCCTATTTTCTAGAATTTTTTCTTTAACCATTTCGTATACGTACTGTGGTATCAACTTCATTGTTTGCAAGAGCATTTCTGCCGCGCCGAGATACTCTCTCGCAATGTGTGGCTCTTCGCAAGCTGCTCTGTACAAACAGGTGTCACCAATCAGATATCCAAGCGCTAATGCAAGCTCACCTTCCGACACGATATTTTCTGAAATTAGTAAAAACGATCATAAGTAAAAAAAGATTATAATCTTCGTGATTTTTTTCTGCGCATATTGACCGAGCTTTTATTCCAGAGGATAGAGAGACATTGATATTGCATGCAATGTAGTCAATTATTGTTAATCCAATTAGCATGATATAACAAAAAGCGTGTTCGAATGAATATTAACGGTTTTATATTTCGAGATTACCATCCTCTAATTCACGTCCCTTGTAACCATGATGTCCTATATAGCCGGCACCAAACACAACCGCTTTAAGCACCAAAAGTAGCAGCAAGTTCGAGAGATTTAAATTCAGCACCTGCAACATCGCGATTAACTTTTAATTTAGTTTTGGATAGTTTAACATTCAGCGTTAAATGTCCTCGTAAGACGTAGCTTTTTTTTTAAATGAATGGCATACAAGTATAAAATCCATCTTAAATTATTCGCAGAATACACCATTGTATTGCACATCTGCACTTCTAAACTTCAGTTTATTAAATACTCGTTTAATAAATTATCTCAAATAAATAAAATAATACTGACACATTATTGCCAATTAAACAAATTATTGACACTATTATTGAAGACTTTTCCATTTGTTCTCTAGCATTCAATTGTTTGGAAATGATCATAACGTCGGAATTCCTCATATAATAACATTTAATTTTTATTACCTGACTACTGGTCGTTGATCTTTGTATGAATTCCTTTGCGATATCAGCCAACATGGATCCGGCATAATTTTTATCGTTAGTTCTTTTGTAAGAATCTCGAATGTCGGCAGTATGAGCGCACACGCCGTAGGTTACCAGTGCGACCAATGCAAGCACTCTCGCGTTAACTATCATCTTCTTTGTCGACGACACACGTGTAATCGACAAGCCGTCTTTAACAGAAGATCGTAAATCTTAACAATCACTTAAATTGCAAATATCATTTTCGATTTGTTACGGAAAAGTGTATAGCAATATTTCTTGCGATATTTCTGTCTATTATATCTTATATAGACTGATATCTTTAATTCTCGAGATATATATTTCGTCATTCACAAGTCGAAATACCAAGGAAAATAACGAACTTTTAACACGAACGCGTTTAAGGTCGAAGTAACGTTGCGACCTGCGTGGCAGCGTACTTTTATATTGTGGACGCGCACGTTTTGCTCTCCCGACAAAGCGTAAAGTCGCCCGGTTTATCCGCGTCCATCTGAGCACGAAGCCAGCTAACTGTCATCTTCTGATTTTCTCCATTGTGACGGTAGACCACGCAATCGTTAATGACACTCATTAACCGCTCTCCAGGCTCTTTGTCGTATACTCTCCGCGCGCACTTTCCTCGCGGGTTGACGGAAATAAGCGGTGAAAGCTCATCACTCGCGCAAACTTTTACCCGAATAAAATGCCCGACGGATGGAAATAGGCGATGCACCTGTGTAAATTCGTTCGAGTGTTTGATCTGCTCGACGGCCCCTTTGTTTCGGACAAACGTTATTGGACCTTTTTTCGCGGGGAGAAAACTCACGCGATGCTGTTTCACGGAAATATATTTTACAGCGTTCTCGCGAAACACCACTGTTACAAATTCTCAAAGTAAAAACATTGAAATGTTTGTTAAAATATCAAAAATTAAAAGCACCGCTCGCAATTGTTGATATATTTCTCCATCACGAAATTTCGGCGATGTAGAACGATGAGACGTAAAATAGTGAGCGGGAGCGACGAAGCGATCCGCCCCGAGGATCGTGCACGTTGAAACTGCGAGTTATCGATCGAACATTTGCGACAGTAGAATTCGCGAGTTTCGTATATTCAGAGAACACCGTTTCGTTATATTCTCGAAACACCCCCACCATGCCACCGTCTTTCCGTCGTAGATAGAATAATAGTTTGTCGAACATTGTAACGTGAACTGTTGCGCGTAATCACAGGGTCTATAGACTCTTTCATGAAATATGCACGCGGCGGTGTGGCACTTTGCTCTGGGTAATTCGTCCGTGGCGGATCAAGTTGCTTAAATATGCACCCGGCCGAGACCGGACAGTCTGGACGGAAAAACAAGCCGGCGAAAAAACGAGGAAAATGTTTTCCCTCAAGCTTCCGCTGCATACTTAATGTGAGATCCGGCTCCTGCACGAGGCCTCATTAATAGTCACCGTTGCGCCCTGCTATTTTCGTTTCGTCACGTCTCATCCCCTCGTCTCTCTTCCTTTCCATGTAATGCGCCTTCCACATCTCTTATTCATCGCGATCGCTTTCTGCGCACGTGCAGAAGTTGTAGAATTTGCATATTACGTCCCGAGGAAACGGTTTTTTTTTTCCACGTGCAATGACACGTTTTAATGCGAGATAAATATTACTTTGATCGCTCGATGGATTTATGTCATACCAGAATAGAATAAAAATTCAAGCTTTGCAGACCGCAAAACACAAATATGATGCAATGAAATGATTTTGTATTTATGTATATGCAACAATGCACAATTGAACAAAAAACACATTAGCATATTAATAAACAAGTATAAACATTCTATTTAAATTCTTTTACCCATGACTCTTTGCAAGAATTGAAAATTAAAGGAGCTGTAGAACAGGGAGGAGATATTTTAGTTTGTATTGCGTATTTGCATGTAATGTGATTGATAATGATTATTTGATTATTTGATTAAATTAGTTCTCTCCGTTTATACATTAAACCGATAAAATGAATTTTACGGTTCATGAAATGTGAAAGGTTTTTTAGATCTCGTTATCACACATTGATTATATAATTAATAGAGTTTATTTAAGTATTAATTTATCAGAGCATTCTTTTACAATCTGTTTCGAAAATATACATTCTCTCTCTGTCATAAATGATATAATTTCATTAAACAATTATCAGACATGGCATGGATTATTACCGTTTCACTCAAAGGCTATTCATTGCATAGATACATGACATGTAAGCCACCGATTTCTTAAGGACCTAAAATCGATATCGATTTTGCATCCTTTGAACTTAAACTCTTTCGAATTAACACATTCTGCTATCAGTGCAATTATATATATAATTCTTTATTAGAAAAAAACTATCAGACATAAACAATTATTTTTTCACAAAATCGAAACAGTATTTAAATTTTTTATAATACAAATTAAGAATGTACGTACGTTTATATTCATACAAAAGAGAAGAATATATAAAATTAAAATAATTAAATATATGTGATATATTGATTTAATATATAAATGTGAAATTAAATTTATTGATCAATTTATTGATCCAAAAGGGAAAAGAAGTAAAATCGATTTGATTGTAAGTTGTAACGATTTATGATTTCATACCTCGCTATAGAGCTCCCGGTTGAAAGAACAGAATCGGCCTGCGGTAATATATAATGGCGACCGAGCTCGACACATGATGATCGTTAGCAATCTCGCTTCGCGCGCTGACAAGTTGTACCAACTGCAGTCATATGCCGCGTATGCTATTTTCGTGCTCTGGAATGTCAGATTTAAAGAATCCCAAGGGAAGCATGAGTCGTAAAACACGTAGCTAACGGCAAAATGTGAGAACGGTTACATTAAATATGGATAATATAATCAGAAGATGCATGATGAATTCTGTGCATGAATTAATCGGAAAACCCCACATATTAATTTTCCTTATAATAAAGCTATTTTCTTTCTTTCACATTGGACATTAGCATTTTGGATATGTGCGTTTAACACATATTATAAATTAAAAGCACGAAAGATCTAATTTATTATCTGTTTGTTAAACACATAGTTTTTGATTTTTCAATTTATATTACACGCACAAACTGAAATTTAATAATAATAATAATAATAATAACTAAAGATCCCATGAGATTCTATAATAATACTACAAAATAATGCATATTTTTGAGAACAATCGATCAATTAATCAATTACATAAACCTCCATGACATCAAAGTTGTTTATCATAATTTTTATATATACATATATACAGGTTTGGAAGAAATAATTAACTAATTATTACATAAAAGAAAAAACATAAATGTTACAAAAAGAAAAACACGTATTTCTCGCTTATTAACGCTTAAGGCATCATGCGTCATGCAGATTGCCTTAACACGAAAGCGTGTACCATAGTTAATGACTACACTATTCTAAAGTATAATCATTGTCGTAACGAAGCAAATAGGATCGCTTTCTAAGATAATGTTCAGCACTAGAGAATTCTAATGTCTAATTCGTGAATTTATAATAAATTAACAACATATTTTATTGCTTGAGTAACAATATTATTTATCGATACAGAATAGATCTTATATTGTCATATTGTTCTTGGAAATATGATCTAAAATATATATGTAATTTCGACAATATGATGCCGATATATCGAAATATCGGGATTTATGTCGATAAATTAATCAATAAGTTACTAGTGTACTACTATAGTTCATATTTGTCTGAAAATTGAATCTTGTTCTTAAAAATGTGATCCAACATATTTAACGTAGTTTCGGTATTGTGGTATCGATAAATCAAAATTTTGGGATTTACGTCGATAAAGAAATTAATAAATTATCAGCATTTGTATTTATCTGAAAATTGAATCTTATTCTTGGAAATATGATCCAAGACATACGTAGTTTTGGCAATATTGATAGATCGAAGTATCGGATTTTAAATCAATAGATTAATCAATAAATTACCAGTTCATATTTGTCTGAAGATTGAATCTTGTTCTTGGAAATATGATCCAAATAATACCAGTTTTGACAATATTGGTATTGATATATCAAAATATCGGTTTTTAAATTAATAGATCAATCAATAAATTCATATTTGTCTAAAAATTGAATGTTATTCTTGGAAATATGATCCAAGCTATACGTAGTTTTGGCAATATTGATCGAAGTATCGGATTTCAAATCAATAGATTAATCAATAAATTACCAGTTCATATTTGTCTGAAAATTGAATCTTGTTCTTGGAAATATGATTCAAATAATACGCAGTTTTGACAATATTGGTATTGATATATCAAAATATCGGTTTTTAAATTAATAGATCAATCAATAAGTTCATATTTGTCTGAAAATTGAATCTTATTCTTGGAAATATGATCCAAGCTATACGTAATTTTGGCAATTTGGTATTGATATATCAAAATATTGGGATTTACATCAACAAATTAATCAATAAGTTATTAATGTTTATCGTATTACCTCGATAAGTAGTTTTTCACCGATGTAACAGTACAGGTACAATTGCAGCAACACGTAAACCACATAGCACGACAGGAAAATGAATTTGAAGATGAATACTTTGTCCATTTTACCCATTATTGACTACAAAACAACGAGAAATGAACGACAGGCCGATTTATCTTCTTCTTCTTTTCTCTTTATTTATTTTAAAGAGACATAAACTATAGACTACGTTTACACAGCCCGATTTACGTCATTTACATCGATGTTATAACTTTAACGTAAATCGAGCTGTATAAACGTAGTCTATATCTGTCATTTTTTCGTAGCTCACCATAAACGCCTGCAAACACTGAAAACAAAGTTGCATCGAGCATCCCAACATTTGGATCAAAAGCATCATGTTGAAAGAGTCTTCGATCGTTTCTGCAAATCTTATGAAAAAACGTCACTATCAAAACAAACATTCCTTATAAAAATCTTTTTGTAAATCACGTTTGTGCTTTCAACGATTTATGTTTTCGTAGCATTTCTATATAAAATCTCTTAAAATAATTTAACATTTGCTTATTGTGCTTTGCACTGTGTATTTACTGAAGCAAAATATCAGAAATAAGATAATTATAGCCGAAAATGTCGAGCTCTAATCCCTCGATATATATCGCGAGATAAATAATCCCTCACTATGATCCTTCTGCATTGCTTCTCGCTTGGCCGACCTCACCTGTTGAGATATTCGTGTTTTCTCACGATCTTTCCCAGCTTCGTCCGGAAATCCGCCTTTGTGTAGGTGCACAGATTTGTCAGCTCGCGACGCAAATTCGAAAGCTGGCCGCATACGTGGAGCACTAAGGTGGCAATGAAAGTGTCCACTGCCGTGTAAGTAGTTGCCGCATACATAGTGCCCGCGAATTGGCCGAAAAGGGTCAATTCGTAAGAAGGACTCTTGGTCATGTTGTAAGGGAAGTACGCGCGATAGAATAGTTGGCGACCGGTTTGTCGGATTACCACGTATCGAAATGCAACGTAGAATATCACTACGATGTAAGCGAACACGGTGCTTCTTATCGACAGTTTCCTGGTGACGTTCGCTATGTCCAACATCGTCTTGCGGTCTCGTTTATCCACGGTCGCGCTCCAGTCCTTCGTCATGTATGATATAAGCGTCCTTAGGGCTTTTACAGAATGTTAATTGAAGAGATTTATGCCAATCTTACATATTGTACAACTTATTCCGCCGCGTAATCTTGACACAACTTCTCTGTTTCAATAATTTTATTATTTGCATCAATTATACGAAGTATGTTGAAAAAGATTTCGAATTTTGTCTTTATAATTTTTGGAGGTTTACCCAGAGGTTTACTTACAACTTATTCAATCTTCTTCTTCGAAATATGTTCTTTCTCGGTTGATACACCACTCCTAACGCCGTTTTCACTTCTGACTTCTGGAAGCAGTCCTGGCACGCGACCCGTTTCGGGATCACGCATAAGAGTCTGTCTACGAATTTTCCTTGACGTCTTTACACTGAGAAAAAAATGTTTTGGATTTTAGTAAATATTAGTTTGCATACAACTGTGACTCTATTTACTAAAATAAAGAAAATTTTCCTTTTTATTAGTATAAGTGTATTCACTAGGAAAAAAATATACTAATAAAAAGGAAAATTTTCTTTATTTTAATAAATGGAGTCACAGTTGTATGCAAACTAATATTTACTAAAATCCAGAACGCATTTTTTTCTCAGTGTATATAAGTGTTGAATTCTTTCAACACTGGATTTCGTTTTGAAAAAAAAGTTTGCGAGAGTCAGATTCAGAAAATGTCAGAAAAAGGCCTGCGAACTGTAGAAAGACAATTCATGGTTCCTTCACCACGATACGCGCTCGTGTACGCATCGCTGCTGATTCATCATTTCTGCACCAAAACAAAGATGATATTGTGCTTCATCAGCCTTTCTACTTTCACGACCTGGCCCTCGCGCACCTTTTTTTTCTAAAATTGAAATCCACGTTGAAAGACTGAAGATTTGACACAATTGAAAATATCAAGGAAAATTTGCAGACGGACTTGCGTGCGATCTCGAAAAATACGTACCAGGACTGGTTGCAGAAGTGGAAATGGCATTGGAAGTGGTGTATCAGCGAGAAAAAACATATTTCAAAGAAGACAAAACTGAATAAATTGTAAGTAAACCCCCCCAAAATTATAAAGACAAAGTTTGGAATCTTTTTGAACAGACCTCGTTATTATTCGTAAAAATTACTTCAGAGCTGGAGATGCATAAAATACGCTCTAACTACAAGTATGAAGCATGATATTTAATAAGTTATGATGTTTAAACGAATTAGTATTTGTGAGTTATTAGAACAAGTATATTTTATAAACATTTCAATGATTATATTTATTTTAGTATATTTATTGCAAAAAAAAAGAAAAGAAAATTACGACTGCTTGTGTGAGCTAAAAAACTCTGATTATATTTGTCTTGCTAGAAAATTTATAAAAATACTCCATACTTTTGCGATTTTACTGTTGAATTATTATACGCGTTAGATTAATAAAAAAAATTGAGACTAATATTTCTGTCGTATGAAAATTGACATAATGAATATTTACGTCCACCGTTAGACCAAAATATAATGGTCTTCAACAGCGCGATCGTAATCGTTATGTTTCCCATGGACAAGTTTTCTACCACCAAGTCAAAGTCGCCACAAATAAACGGCAAATTGGCCGATTGCGGTACACAGACGAAGCAGAACATCATTAGAACAGGGACTATCGCTTTGTAACTCGAAGGTTGACTGAGACTTCTATGTTCTGGCCAAATGCCCATAAACATCATTGTATAACGGTTCCATCCGTACGCGTACTCCAAATCTGCCTTTTTTAAACAAAGATAAAACGAGAGAAAATTTCTTTCTTCTTTCCGCAATCATATGTGACATTTCATAAAACGCTTTTTTCATTACATTTTTATGAAGCATCACCGTTAGAAAGGAAAAAGTCACGTTAACATACTATAAATGAAGTAACTCTTGTATTAAATAAAGTGAAACTAGCGAATATAAGAATGATAAGTAATTTAATAAATAATTTTCTTCAAAATACACTCTATTTCTCCGAGTAAACTTTAATAATCTAAAAACTAGAGAACACTAGCATTTTTATTTATTTTACGGAATTCTTAAGCATTAAATTTTTTATAAAAAGAATTATGAAGTATTTAGACTCAAACAACTTAGACAAATCTAAACCGACCTCGACTGACATCTCTTGAGGTTTACGCGACGACGATGTCAAAGTAACTGAAAGGACCCCATCTTTTACAAGCGCATGAATGCGAGTCTTGACGACGCATGCTCTTCGAGAATATTGTATGTTATACTATAGGAAGCAAGCTATGCATAACAATACAGTTATCTCCCTCCCCTCCTCCCCCAATATGTAATTGTGCCTCAGTTATTATCAAATCGGAAGACGTATAAGACATTACTAATATATTTAAACATTCTTTTTCAATACAATTCCTGTAACATACAATTTTTTTTTTTTTAATTTTAAACGCTGCGTGTGAAGATAACGATATCAGTAAGAATAAGTAAATATAAGTAAAAATAAGTAAAAATAAATAATAATATAGATATCTATTATTAAGCAAATAAATTTTAGAAAGTCAGATTATATTTTGTGTTTTTGAAAAGCACTTCCATTACTGATTCAAAAAGTTATTTCGGAATCTATTTAAATTGTTGTACAATATGCAATGATTCTTTCATATTTTTGACAACTACCAAAAATAATGATTAAATTTAAATAAAATAGCATATAGGTATGGGTATTAATATCGAGAGAACGAGCTACTCACTTGCAAAGGTTCCCTCTGTCGAAGAAGTTTGCAAGCGAATGGCAACGAAGAACATATGAGGCTCTTATGGTCACTAAATATTAAATATATTCTTTAACTATCGATTGATGTTAAAAATAATATTAAACATTTCGAGAAGTCATACATGTTGTTGCATACATTATTATACATGTAAATGTCTATATTTTTTCTGGTACACATACTTTTACGAAGATTTATCTTTTTTTTTCCTGAAGAAATTAATAATCGCTTGTTAAGAAAGCAATAGGTATTAAAATTTAGAAGAAATAAAAAGAAAAAGCTATTGCAATTTTTATTAACACATTTATTATGCGATTTAATATTTTCTCTCATCTCTAATATTATAATATCGACTAATATAGACATTGATAAAATGCTTTCTTTATTTATTTTAAAAAATATCTATATAAATAAATAAGACAAAAACACTACAATATAATTCAAGAGACATTTTTTGTCTGCAATTTATACGTTTTTGTTCTTTGTTTAGCTGATTATTCGATTTCAATATGTAATCGATATGTAATCGATAAACATTTTTATCTCTGAAAAAGAAATTTCAGGCTAATCAAATTATACGATCTAATAATTAGAATTCTTCTTATGTGCCATCCCTATAAGAGAAAGTGGCTATAATTATACATGTATAAATGAGTTCCTAAATCAATCTTCCGAAAGACCATGTATCAACATCACGTGCATGAAAACATGGAAGACATAACGATTATCAGATGACTCAGGCATTTTTTGTGATATTACTTGTTTCTCCACTTTTTGTCGTCCAGTCGTCCAATATTTCAAGCGTCAAAGCGTGATTTTTTTTAAATATACTTTGTCGTTTACGTTGTAACTCGTTTTATAAGGGAAATTTATGAGTGCATGAAATGTTGCGGTAATTAATTTCATTAATTAAAATGTTAAACACCGCGCCTTTCTCTCTCTCTCTCTCTCTCTCTCTCTCTCTGTTTAATACTAATTAATAAGAATTACTTATTTAGTAATTTTAATTAGCTTTTTAAAATTATCTCACGATTCGTTTAATCTTTTTATCTCAAAATCTAAAAAGCATCTGTCAATTCTTTTGAGCACACTTATAAAATATAATGCAAACAATTTGTTACATATTAAAAATGGAAGTTAAACACTGTATTCTCAGTGCCGTAAATTGGTATTGTATTACTTAACGATAACAGCTGTATAATTATTATAATCATTACATTTTAGTTATCATTAGTTATCCTTTTTGATCGATTATAGTGAGTAATACTAATAATGAGAAATAACCAAGTGAAGTGTTTTCACAATCCAGAATAAAACTAAACATTTGACAGAACAAAGTTCAGCACGCGCACACACACACACACACACACACACACACACACACACACACACACACACACACACACACACGCACACACACACACACACACACACACACACACACACACACACACACACACACATATATATATATATATTAATATTTAATACAGTGATACATCTAGATTCGTATAATAATTTTGATGTGCGGTTATAATTTTCTATACAATAAATATATTTTTTTCTGAATTTACTGATTAATAAAAAACATAACAGATTATTCTTTTAAAAAAATTTGAAAAATTTATTAATGGTTTGAAATAATGTTGGTTAACTTCTTTTACCAGGATTTATATATGCCAAAAACGTCTCAAGAAAAGAACGATTTGAATTTGAAATTTATTTCAATATTTAATAATTATCTATCGCAGTGACGCAACTGTCTTTAAGAGTGAACTGTTTTACGAGGCAATCTTGTGTTCTTTAGCAACATGGATAAAAGTGGCTTAATAAAAACACTTGTTTCCACAAGCAATTATACAAACCAGTTCAAATGTTCATGTCTCTTTACGATTCGCTTCAGTTCACTCTTGAACTCCTCGGACGTTTTTACTCCGCTCGAATCGTTAACGAGATTCTTGAGCCTCCCACGCAAGTTTTGGAATTGGCCGCAGGCGTAGAGTATTAGCATGGAAGTGAAACTGTCGCTATCGGTGTAAGAAACCTAACCGTCGCGCTAAAAGCCGATAGAATCTGGGACACACAAATGAAGTAAAAAATCGGGCTACTGGTTGCGTCGTAGGGAAAATAGGCCGTATAAGGTAAGGGACCAGCTCGATCACTACGTGGAAACCTGAGGATCATCGAGATCCTTAGAATAATGTAATTGGTCACCATAGTCTGCGTCAGTATTGTGCACCAAATGGTCTCCTATCTCTTTCTCACAAGTTTGGCGCTCTTCAGGATAATCGTTCTTTTCTTGAGACGTTTTTGGCATATACAAATCCTGGTAAAAGAAGTTAACCAACACCTTCAAAGCTTCGAGCAAATATTGTATTTTGGATTTTTGAATGGAAATTTATTCAAGCAGAATCAATTATTTTATCACTATAGATATTACACTAACAATTTGGCGATTAGAACGCACGTTTATTAGAATGAAATTTTTGTTTACGAAACGACTATAAAAGATAATTAAGGATATAAATAAGAAGAAAAATGATTGTACTGCCATGATGTCGCTGTTTCATAAAAATAAAAGTTATAGGTAATTCTAAATGCATAATATTCGTAAAAATCGAGGCTTTAAAATGTTCAATTTGTAAGAGATAATGCGACTGATCAAGGAGTTATTTTTCGCTGTTTCTATCATTCTTTACGTTTTGTATCTTTTCTTTGAAGCCGGATGGTGAATGCTTTCATGAAAGCATTTGCGATCGGGATATTGGCAGTTGCCAGATTTTCGGTCATTATATTCACGTTATCTTAAATAAATATCAGATTCACCGATTGTGGTATATACATAAAACCTAGCATGAAGAAACTGTCGTAAAACGACACTGGGAGAGTCCAGTCTTTTGTTTAGGATTTTGTAGTGAATCGGGCTAGGTATCGACGAGATTCAAATTGAATCAATTCCATCCAACCGCGAAATTCAAGTCTATGCAAATTGAATTTTTCATAATAAATCAACAAAGGAAGAAATTAATTCGATCATTATTCGATATTGTCAAGGTACTGAAATTACATGGGAAAAGTATCGTTGCAATTTTGTAAAAATAATTTTATTCTCAACTTTCCGCACTTGTTACACATCCTATTTTATATTACAAAGTGCGTGAAAAGTGGCCCATTATTGCGCGCGCGTCATCTGTGCGACGGATGGCCAATTCCACACACGAATCGAAACAGTGCGGTAATGTTACATTACCGCACTGTTTTGACTCGTGTATGGAATTGGCTATTTGTCGCACAGATGGCGCGCGCGTCATGAGCCACTTTCCACGCACGTGTGATATAAAATAGGGTGTGTAACACGTGTGTTAAGTTGAAAATTGGACGTGCGGGTGATCGCACTCGCCTTCGGCTCGTGCGTCCACTCCGCACCCGTGTCCAATTCTCAACTTCCCGCACTTGTTACACAAATAACTATTATGCCTGATCTACAAGGCTGTAGTAAGCTGTAGTAAGCCTCAAGCCGTAAGAAATTGACCAATTACAGGCGAATGTGAGGAGAATAATCGACTGTGATTAGTCAATTTCTTACATCTTGAGGCTTACTACAGCTTACTACAGCTATTGTAGATCGGGCATTATATCACACGTGCGTGGAAAGTGGCTCATTACGCGCGCGCCATCTGTGCGACAAATAGCCAATTCCATACACGAGTCAAAACAGTGCGGTAATGTAACATTACATCACACGTGCGTAATGTGCCACTTTCCACGCACTTGTAATATAAAATAGGGTGTGTAACACGTGTGTTAAGTTGAAAATTGGACGTGCGGGTGATCGCACGAGCCAGAGGCGAGTCCACTTCGCACGTCCAATTTCCATCTTACAGCACTTGTTACACAAATAACTATTGCTTCTAAAGTTTATAATTACAAAATAGAACACATATATATGTTTCTTAATTATTTTAAACTCTCAGCAAGTTGCACCATATTTCGCAAATTACGTGATAATTCTTTCTAAACAACTTTGCACTTTCTTTTCTAGCATTATAGACTTAGATATGAGTATCTCTGGATGACGATTTTGTTATCTAGTAATTCACTCGAACGCATGAACGCCGCTATCCCTGCGTATCTCAATCATCCGTCGATATTTAACGCATGTCGATGATACAACGACTGAAAGATTTTTGCGGTCGACTTTTTCCCATCTCTTCTCTTAGAATCGCGTATCCTCTGACGCGAAAAATTATCTATCCTTCGTACAAAAGACTCTAGTAAAGCCAGAGAAAGTTACTACTTCGTATCGAACACCTGGCGACATTTCCAAGTCGATTTATGTCAAAAATCTATTGTAACTTCTAATGTAAGTTCTAGTTATTATGAACTGTTAGTATGTTTGATAAGCAAGAATGATTACTTAATTGTTTCACAAAGGCACGTATTATTGCAAAAACAATAAAATTGACAATTTTTATCCTTTAAACATATAATTTGAGAATTTTAAGTCCTTATGATTAATTGCTGTACGGAGGCAAGTAAATAATTAAACTAATAGTTGAATGATAGTTTGATATGCTGCGTAAAAATGTATATTTTTCCAATTCGAAAATTGGATGTTACAGGCAGTGCATATAAACTGTTTATTCCATTATTCAAAAATTGCTATCGTATTAGTTAATTATATAAAATTAATTCGTTATCATCCTTTTAGTATCATTTTCTCTAGTCTCTCATTGTTAGCAACACAGATAAGTATCCCATTGATGTTTTCAGAGCCTGAACAGTACAAAATACAGACAAAATACAGTTTTATATAATCATGATGGATGTCACAAACATACGTAATAAAAATGTACTATATATTATAAAATAGAAAAATAACAAATAATTTAATCCCATTTAATTATTCTAAAAAGGGATTTTTTTATACAAACACTAACACAGACATTAATCGCGTATAGATAAAGTGATATATTTTCTTCTTCTAAATATATCTTACCATTCCGAACATCTGTAACGAAAAGATTCCGAATTTTCCAGCTGTCAACTTAAGTGGTACCGTAGATCGATGTATAATGAACATTAAGTCCTTTGCGTCTTTTGGCGGTATATCGTACCATTTGCATTCAAACACTCCATACGCTATTTTGGTGCTCTAAAAATTACAAAATTTTGCACAGATTTTCTTTTCGTACAGGGAGTCGATCTTGGAGTCGATCATGAATCTGTCGAGAACATTTTTATTTTTCACTTTCCACTGCGAAGAATTTCACATTAATAAATTTACATAAAAAAGTGAAAAGAAATTGTTGCCTTTTGTAATATAGTGCGTATTTAATGATTTACTAGTTCATACACGATTCAACACGAAAGCACATATTATGTTTTGTGAAAGTACCATTGACTTAACTATTTTAATAAATATTATCTCATAAATATTATCTAAATGTTATCTCTCTAACATGTATTCTCGACACATCAAATATTTCACGTAAACCTTTTCACATAAATTTTTAACCAACGATTTGGTTAAAACGTGAAAAAATAGCATAATGTTGCATCCGTATTATCGAAAAAAGTATTGTTTAAAATAGTATGGGTATATAGATAAGATATTGATCTAATAATTTTCACCTCATCATTTAGTTTGGTTACATGGCTTTTAAAATTGTATCTTTCGTGTGAGATCAGGACAAATACGAAGAAAAGTGACATAAATATAATATACAACTTATAAATATTCTAACTGAATGAGTTTATATAATATTATAATGAATAATATTAATACTATCTATATACCTATATAATTCTTGAATCTTCTTTCTGAAATATTAAATGGATTTTAAGTGTTATGCAAATTTTTCATGTTATACGTAGCTTATTATTTTTATTTTTGTTCTTCTCGTTGAAAGTAACCTATCATGTAACAGCCATTTTTAACGACTTAAAGTAAAATTTCCATTTTTTTACAAATTTAACAAAATTTTTTACTTCTCACAATATCACGTTTTCATGTAAGGAGAAAAGATTCATGATCGACGTCCCACCCAGATTGCGTCAATATGTAATATATTTTACCTCCGTCATAAGTCTTTCAGCTGAGTAGCAGTATATATACATATTCGTCAGCACAAGGGCGATGTAAAACGAAAGAAAAATTACTCTGACAACAGGTACTTTCAAGGTATCTGTTATTATCTGGAAAAAATACATTTCAATTGTTGATAAAACAATGCGCAGTACAAATCTAACGCAACGTATTATGTTATTATATGTATAATAAGAAAAGTATAATTAGAAATGTAATATCAATATATTGCATAATATTGCATAATATAATATATAATAGATACAATATATTTATAATTATAATTTAGTTCTTTATAAAATACGCAGGAAAAAAATATAAATGATCCCACTTACCGTGAAAACCTGAAAAGTTATAAAACACATCTGAAAAGTAGCGGCAAACACGTGCACAAATAACACTGAGCTGTAGCAGCCGTCGATTGTCTTAGCGTTCCTTAAAAATTAGTACAAATTATTTATTCGTTATGTGTTTAACGACTTATTACTTGAATATTAATGTATAAATCTTAAAGAAGATTTAGCTTAGAATTTATATTTTAAATCTATTATAGAGTTTATGATTCAATTTGATTCATTGAATCAATGATTTATATTTTTTATATTGTCCATTTCCTTTTTGTGTCGTTTTGTTCATTTTTAAGTCCAATAATTTCAAATTTTTTGTTGCTGTTTAAAAGCAGGATACATTTTTAAAAAGAAAAAATTAACCAACAAATATTTTTATATAATTATGTGTTGTATATATTTTTTCTTTATTTCTTATCATGTGAAAGAGAGAGAAAGTAAGACTTTATTTTCAAATTTATTTAAAAAATAATCTGTTATCAAAGAATGCTTAAATGCTTTACACTACCAAGTAAATAGTGCGGAATTTCTTCGACGTACCTGATGAGATGCTCGTGTCGTACAACGATCGCAATTAAACCTTCTTTAAATCTCGACGAAGATATAGATTTACTGGCTAATTCATTAACCAGATTGTCAAGTGTCGTCCGCAGATTTATCAGTTGCGCGCACACATGTAGCACGAGTATCGAGACAAAGCTGTCGACGGAGTAGTTAGCGAGAACTGAATATGTGCCGCCGGATAGTTGAATAAAATAGAGGATTTCGTAAATCGGACTTCTTTGGATATTTTCGAGCCGATAAACGAGATGCCGTCGAGGTTGGTGTATAGTTTTAAAGAATCTTATCAAATGGAAAGAAAGGTAAAATATAATCGTGCCCACTGCGGCCATGCAACATCTGAAGGATAAGCTTCTGCCACGTCTCGCAATCTTCAACATGGTATTTCGTTCCCAATTGTTCGTCGAAGTCATCCAATCGGACATGATCGATGCCACCAGCGGCCGCAGTGCTTCGAATACAACGTATCGATGTACCGAAAATTAAAGCAAACAAATTTCTTTATAAAAAGACTATTGAATCCGATCATTTTGTGCTTAAGTAATGGAGATATAACTTTGACATTTTATATCATGGACGATACAAATAAATCTACACAATATTCATATTGTCGCGAAAAGTAAACTCACTTTCGCCGTGATACCAGGTAACGACCAATTTGCATGCTGCCAAGAAACTGAAATTCGCGGAGGCAAAATTTTCCACCATCCGAGACACGTCACCCCAAGCGCGGATCACATTCATCATTTGAGGCGCGGATACGTATAGGAACACAGTACACGTAACAATAATGAATCTTATGCTTGGTCGACGAAACTCACTCAAAGGGATATCGGGATCGGGCCATATGCCAAACAACCACAGCCATTTGCGACTTAGAGTAAACGCGTAATTCAAATCTAATAAAATCAAATTTTAGAACAAATATCATTGTTTAATGTTAACTTAGAATAGATATTAACTTGTTATGTTGCTTTCTAACATTTTTTGATAAAAGTATTTACTCTTATTAGCTAATTTAGAAGTTATTTAACTTTTTGTATCCACTTGTAGCACTCATAGAAGAGAGAGAAAGGATTCACACTTTATTTATATTATTTCTTGTATAATTTGTAATAGATAATTGTAGAATGTAGCTAACACTTCTCTAGACTTATGAACATAGCAACGAATATTAAAACGATAAATAATAGGCAAACTGGACAAATAATACATATAATTTTACAAACAAAAAACGATTTATGCGCAACTATTTGCTTTATGCACCATGATTAACTTCACCACTCAAAAACACTAAATTTATATGTCGAAAACGAAACGTAACAACGTATAAAGTTTTATTCCTATTCTCGCAAGCTTTCATGGACCAAAATTCTAAACTTTTATAAGAGGTCTATGTATAGACTCTTTGCAAAAAACAATGATTCTTTTTTGCGAGTTTTTGCAACAAATTATTAAAATATTTTTTTTTGTTAATAAGCCACCGTTAGTTTTGAAGAGTTTGTGCTTACTTTCTTATTAAATATGTAAATATAAATACGTTTAATAACATATTTCATGCCAAACTGGATATAAGTTACTTCAAAAGAATAAATATTTTTTATAATGTTAATAAAATAAAAATAAAATAATATGCGATAGAGCAGTAGAATTAGAATAAAATTAAGAAAATATTGAAAACTAAACATAATTATCAATAATAATATCATTCATACATGAAATAAATTATTTGGTAATACAAGCTTTTCATTAACTTAATTGTTATCGCACAAATAGTAATTTAATAATAATTAAACTTTTCGAAAGTTTTAAAATCAGAACGAAAATCAGAATAATCAGAACGAAAAGTTTTTATTAATGCTTGTATGATTGAAAACTTGATTTTTATATGCTGTACTATATTACACAACTATTTTGTACAATGAGATTATATTTTTAAAGAATATCACAGTGCAAACATTTTTGCTATTTTTCTTCCAAGATATATTCTACCTTTATTGACATTCATTGATGTTCACGGCGCGAAAAGTATCGTTTAACTGAATCGTTCTTCACGATTGTACCAAACCATTGTGAGTTTGCGCTTGCTCAGTGTACAAAGGATTCAACCGCTATCTGTGAGTATCTTCATAAACCCTTTTGTGTATAGTAATCGGTAGTAACACGAGTAGCATGTACATTACTGATAATAGACGAATATTATAAATGTTTTTTTTTAATATTATCTGTTTGATTAAAAAGTTCAGTTATGATGTTGCCAAAAAGTCGTAAATAATTCATTTTGTTGCACAAAAACATGTATTTGTTCAGCAAAAATTATATATATGTAATTTTTGCTGAACAAATACATGTTTTTGTGCAACAAAATAAATTATTTACGACTTTTTGGCAACGTCATAACTGAACTTTTTAATCAAAAAGATAATATTAAAAAAAAAAAAACATTTATAACATTCGTCTATTATCAGTAATGTACATGTAATGTATTTTTAATCTATATAGATGGTGGAAACATCAATGGGATACCTATCTGCATTGTCTGAATAACAGTTTAGAGAAAATAATGCTGGAATAATCTAAATTAATTGTGCGTACTTGATTATACTATTTATTTTCTATATACTTTAACTCTTTGTTAACAGATTCTACCTGTTTGTTTATATATATAAGTATATAGAAAATAAATAGTATAATCAAGTACGCACAATTAATTTAGATTATTCCAGCATTATTTTCTCTAAACTGTTATTCAGACAATGCAGATAGGTATCCCATTGATGTTTTCACCGTCTATATAGATTAAAAATAAAAATATATATTAACGTAATGTATTAACGCGAAAAGACATTGTTACTAAAAAATTAAAATATTTCAAAAAAATTAAAATATTTAATATATATTGAATTTTTTTGTTGCATAAGTTATATGAAAAACGAAACAAATCATCTCACTTACCGTCAAAACTTGAAAATACAGCTGAAAGATAGCGTTTGACATATACACAATAATACTGCACTAAAACTGTCTTCGCATTTCTTGAAAAAACATGCATTTTTCGACTATTCGATTATATTATAATTTTATTATTTTAACATTTGAATTTATTTAATCACTTATAATTACTTTTTTGCATTTTTATTAAATCAGAACTTACGCCATCAAATGCGAAAAGAAAGTTGAGCTTATTTAATATAAATATACACGGAAAGGACGATTTTGTTGAAATAAACGGTTTTGTTACACATAAAAATTAGGCCAGATGCAGATTTGAAAATAATTGTTGGACCATCAAAATAATTATATAGAACACCAAGTATGATGATGTGCTGCAAAAAGTGTTCACATTCTAGCAACTATAGCTTGAGCGTCCAATATGATTATTTAGAATTTAGATGACCCAACAGAATTATTATTAAATTTGTATCTAAGTTTTAAATACTTCAATAAAACCATGTGTAAAAAATACATAAACTCCTTGTAAAAATTATAATTTTTATGGATTTTTAAGACAAATTAGTAAAAACAAATTATTTAATAAATAACGGATATTTATGTAAATATTATATAATTGTAATACTAAACATACTTTATTTAAAAAACAATTAAAAGTCGGCAGGAGTCACGGTGGAGACCTCTGTCAGCCTCTGTGCACTTTATGCACTAGTGTAGTTTAAACTGCACTTTAACTCCGCATTTTATTTATTATAAATTCATAAAAGTAAAAATGCAAAATTGGGCTCTTTAGCGCACTGCATTATTATATAAAGAGTATATTTAAAAAAATTCACGAATCTATGTAACTTATTTTATGAGAAATCTTGTTACGGATTCGTAATAACAAGATTTCTCATAAAATAAGTTACATATTTTATGAGAAATCTTGTTACGGATTCGTAATAACAAGATTTCTCATAAAATAAGTTACATAGATTCGTGAATTTTTTTTAATATACTCTTTATATATAATGCAGTGCGCGCTAAAGAGCCCGATTTTGCATTTTTGCTTTTATAAATTTATAATAAATAAAATACGGAGTTAAAGTGCAGTTTAAAATGCACTAGTGCATAAAGTGCACCTGAGTTTGCCTGGGTCTCCTGCCGACCCTTAATGAATAACGTGTTAAATAGCAAACAATATATAGTTATTAATAGTTATTAATTAATATTTAATACATACTTGACTTATATTTCGTATATAAGTTGTTGATGTAAGTTCTAATGGTCATAAACTGTTCAACGTGCGCAAGAATGTGTATTTTTTTTAATTCGAAAGTGGTGTTACAGACAGTGCATATAAATCTGTTTATTCCATTATTCAAAAATCGATATCGTAGTCAGTCATAAGAAGTCTGTCTGTTTATGATCTATTTGATTATCTCTCCACAGCATTATTTTCTCTAATCTCTCATTGTTAGCAATGCAGATAAGTACCCCATTGACGTTTTAAGAGTCTAAACAAGAGTATAAGATATAGATAAAATACAGTTTTATAATCATGATGAATGATATACAATATACAAACAATATACAAAACGTATATTGTTGCAATAAAAAATATATGTTTATATAAAATACAGAAAAAATATATATACATATATACAACAGAAAATGTCTATAATAGAAGTATGTGTATTTGTATAGAAATGTACACACGAACATTTTGCAATTATTAAATTGAATATTGTTCTTTATTTTTCTTTTTTATTTTCTATTATATACATAAAGTAAAAAATATAATATTTAGTTTAATAATTACAAAATGTTTGTATGCATATTTTTATACAACTATCCATACAAGCATATAGACTCACACAATAGTCACTATAGATAGACAAAACAATATATCTTTTTTTATAGGTATATCTTACTGTTCCGAACATCTCTAACGAAAAGGTTCCAAATTTTCCCGCCGTCAATCTAAGAGGAATCATAGATCGATATACAATGATCATTAAATCTCTTGCGTCTTTCGCTGATAGATCGTACCATTTGCATTCGTACACGCCGTACGCCATATTGGTGCTCTGGAAATTATTTTTTTTGCATAGGTTGCATTAATGTATATAATTTATTTTACCTCCGTTATAAGTCTTTCAGCTGCGTAGCAATATGTATACAAGTGCGTCAACATACAGGTGATATAAAACGAGAGAAAAATTATTCTGACAATAGGCATTTTCAAATTATCTGTTATTATCTGGAAAAAATATGTTTCAATTGTTGCATGTGACAAAGTAATAAGCTGTGCAAATCTAACGCAATATATTATGTTGTTATATAATAAAAAAGTATAATAATTTAATTAATATTCATTCAATTCTACCGCTTTATAAAATATACACGGGAAGGAACGTGTATAAATGATCTCACATACCGTGAAAATCTGAAAAGTTATAGAACACATCTGAAAAGTAGCGAGTAACACGTTTACAAATAAGACTGTGCTGTAGCAACCGTCGATCATCTTTGCATTCCTTGAAAATTCGTACATTATTTACTTATTATAGTTATAGTTATGACATTAAATGTTAATGATTTGTTATTTGAATCTCAATGTACAAATATTAAAAAAGACTTTCAATTTAAATTTTCTATCTTGAATTTATAAGAATTTGTTTTAATTTCACACTTTTTATCATGTTGGTATTTAGGTTTGATAATCCCAAGTTTCTTTCCGCCGCTTAAAAGCACGATATATTTTAAAAGAAAAAAATATATGTAGGTACATAAATTAACAAATATTTTTTATATAATTACATTATGTATATTATATGTTTCTTCTTGTGATATAAGAGAATAGAACTTTTTTAAAATTTATTTTAAAAATAATCTACTATCTGAGAATGTTTATAACTTTACATTATCAAGAATATCAAGTAATGCATCAGAAAATTTCCGACGTACCTGATGAGATGCTCATGTCGTACAACGATCGCTGCTAAACCTTCCTTAAATCTCGAGGAAGATATAGATTTGTTAGCTAATTTGTTGATTAGATTGTTAAGTATCGTCCGCAGGTTTATCAACTGTGCGCACACGTGCAGCACGAGTATCGAGACAAAGCTGTCGACGGAGTAGTTAGCAAGGACCGTATATGCGCCGCCGAACATTTGAATCATATATGTGATTTCGTAAGTCGGACTCTTTTGGATGCTTTCCACCCGATAGGCGAGGCTCCGATGAGGCTGGTGTATATTTTTAAAGAATTTCATCAGATAAAGAGAAAGCGAAAATATAATCAAGCCCGTTGCGGATACGCAACATCTAAGAGATAAGTTTCTGCCGCGTCTCGCAATCTTCAACATAGTATTTCGTTCCCAGTTGCTCGTCGAAGTCACCCAATCGGCCATGATCGATCCCATCAACAGTCGAAGTGCTTCCAGGTTGAACACAATATATCAGTTCGAATATAAATTACCAAAACAAGCAAATTTCTTTACATAAAGATTATCGAAAAATCTGGATATTTTGTGCTTAATTAAGGAGGCTATATATCTGATATTTCATATCGTGGACAGCAGAAATCAATTTATCCGACATATATTTACGTTGTCGCGAAAAGTGAACTTACTTTTGCCGTGATACCAGGTAACGAGCAATTTGCACACTGCTAACAAGCTGTAATTCGCGGCAGCAAAAGTTTCCACCATTCGAGTCACGTCACCCCAAGCACGGATCACATTCATCATTTGAGGCGCGGATACGTACAGGCTTACAGTACACGTAACGATAATGAATCTTATGCTCGGCCGACGAAAATCACTCAAAGAGATATCGGGATCGGGCCATATGCCAAATATCCATAGCCATTGGCGAGTCAGGGTAAACATGTAATTCAAATCTATAATAAAATAAAATTTTTTTAAAAAATATCACTGCATAATTTAGAATAAACATTAATCTTTTGACATTATTTTTTAACATTTTTTTCTCGTTTTTTTGCTATGAAGTAATCATCTACTTTATTAGTGAATATGTAGAAGCTCTATTTAATTTTTCACTGTATTATAGCACTCATAGAAGAATTTACTTTATTTATATAATTTCTTATATAATTTGTTATAGATTATTATAGAATATAGCTAACACTTCTTTGTGCTTGTGCACATAGCAATTAATAAGTTAAAGGAATAAATAGTGGATAAAGTGAACAAATAATATGTGTGATTTTATCAAGACAAAACTAAAAATATTTTTTGTGATAACGTTTTTTTAATATTGTACTAATTTTATATGCACGGTTATGTCATTTAAGCTTCAAACTTCTATTTACAAGATCTCTTTGTGCAAAATTTTGTATTATTATAGCCACGGAAAGTGGCCATATGCTGCTGTAATTATCCTTTAGTTTCCGAGTTGTTAAAACTCTGGAAAATTTCCCTCCAACGTAACTCTTTCACTTGAAACAGAGAACGATTTGTGCACAACCAACCGTATATTTCATGCACCACGTTCAACTTCACTCAAGAACACCGTAAAACCTATCGTCGAAAACGAAATGTTTTTTGCCAGAGTATCCAAAGTTTTATTCCCATTCCCGCAAACTTTCGTGGGCTATCAAAGTACTAAACTTCTATAGACTCCTTGCAAAAAAATAGGATTGTTTCTTGCAAATTTTTGCAACGATTTATTAAAGCACGTAAAACATTTATTAATTATACTTTTTCTTTTATTTAATAAACAATTGTTAGTTTTATTATATATTTATTGTGCTCACTTCCTCACTAAATATGCCAATAAATATGTTAAATGAGTGAAAACTAGACACAATTATTGATCATTATGTTTCTATGTGATTATATTTTTAACAGCATATCGCAGTGCAGGGATTTTTTTTACTATTTTCTTTCGACATATATTCTACCTTCGTTGATAGTCATTGATGTTCACAGCGCAAAAATTATCGTTTGACTGACTCGCTCTCTGCGATTATACTAAACCGCCGTGATTTTGCGCTTGCTCAGTGTACAAAGGATTCAACCGCTACCATCTGTGAATACTTGCACAAACTCTTGTATAGAGCAATCGATAGTAACATGCAATTATCATGTCACTGAATCAAATATTTTAAACGTTATAAATATTGCTTTTTCTTTTTAATATAGTATTATCTTCTTAATTAAGAAATTAAGTTATGACGCACAGAAATGTTAAATAAATAATTTGTTTTGTTGCACAAAACTTATATTTATCTAGTAAAAATTATATTATAAATAACACATATAGTCTTATTAATCCTCAGTTACGTTTTCGCTACCCGTTACCTCACCAGGGTCTGAGAGACCGCTGTCGTCTTCTCCAGCTTGCATCTTTAAGACAAATGCATCAATTTGACGTCTTTTTTTTTAATCGATACATCTTTTAAGATTTAAAGATCTACAAAACTGTTTAAGTTAGATTATTCCAAATTAAAAAATGTAAATGTTATTTAAAAAAAAAGAAAAGAAAACTTGTTTTTCTGAAGAAGCGAAAAAATTTGCTTTTTTTTTCAAATTGACGTAGTACTGACTAAAAAAAGATACAAGGGTTTTATAAACGTTTTAAAAACCCTGCACGTTTTAACAACTCTCAGATCCTGGTGAGGTAACTGAGGGTTAACGCAGCACATAGAAAATTTATAATTGTTTCAGCATTATACTTTCTAATTCATCATTGTCAGCAATACAGATAGGTATCCCATTGACGTTTTCACCATCTATATATAGAATAAAAATAAAATATAATTTTCAATTTTTATCATAGGTTACAATAAAAATGATACTATTCTTATACGCATATATAATATATTTAAAAAGCACAATATTCAGCATACAGAGAATGACAAAACAAATCTTATTGACCAATTTTTGGAAATTTTCTCCTGTTTTAAAGCGTCTTCGAGTCTTCTCATATCTTCAACTTTTTTCTCTCACAGTTTTAAGTAGCTCTGTTTTAAAGAAAGTCTCTTATTAAAAAATTATTTTATAAACAACACATCGAGTAACAAACAGAATATAATCAAGAGAAGAAATATCTTTGTAATGGTAAGAAAGAAAAAATAAATTGTAATATAAAACAATATGATTAGTTAAAATTGGAAATTAGAAAAATATTGAAAACCAATCACTATTATCAAGATAAATAATGATATTTTATACGAAATAAATCATTTAATACCTAATATAAGGATTTCATTAATTTATTACTTTACCGATAATAATTTAGTTATAATCAATTTTTGAAAAATTTACAGAATTTAAGTCGCGGAATGAAAAGTTCTTGTTAACACACGAATGATTGAAAGTATAAGTTTTATATTACATTGTATCATGTTTCACACGACGCGCTTATTTGTAATTTTTAGTAGAATATCGTGTAGTCCAGTCATTTGGTAGTTTTACCTGGAAAGTTTTCCGGGAGTTTTGAAAATTGGTAATTTTATATATTTCGATGTGCTCTTTCCGAATTTCAACTTTGCCACCTCGTATCTTTGCCGCTCGCGCCGCCATATTGGAAAAATGGCGCCTAAAAGCAGTTTTTTGACAATATCTCCTTTCCGACTCATTCCACGATAAAAACATTTATATACAAAATAAAACTAGAGAAAATTTCCTACAATTTATGTAATAACCTTTTTTTTCGTAAAATTAATAGTTTTGGCATACGAGCGCCGCAAAGTGTAGTTCAACACGCGTTTTGGCCTAAAAACTCATTTCCACACCACCTTGAGGTAGAGTAAGCGGCGCGTTTTTTTTACCGTGGTATCCCCAGTAGGCCTAGTCCACATGCAATTCACTATTCTAAAATTTAGCGCATTCTTCTTCGCTTCGCTGTTCTTGATGGACCAGGTGTTGCGAGTTCATCGTCATTAGTACTGATCGAAACGTCACAGACCGAAATTGCTTCCACATCATCCGCGATGGGATTATCAGTTTCATCGCAATCCTCTTTGTTCTCGATTTCATCATACGTTTGCTCGAAAATAGTCTCCGTTTCTTCCTCTTCGTCGCTATCTTGTGATGGAACTTGCGAGTTAATTATCACAGGTACCACTACAATTCGTGCATATAACTGAGCACTTTAACCCAGCCTTTCTGCATTCACAGGCTTTTTGACATCTTTTTTGACATCTTTTTTATTTATTTATTTAGTGCTCCGTTATATGCACGAATTGTAGTGGTACCTGTGATAACTCGCAAGTTCCATCACAAGATAGCGACGAAGAAGAAGAAACGGAGACTATTTTCGAGCAAACGTATGATAAAATCGAGAACGAAGAGGATTGCGATAAAAATGATAATCCCATCGCGGATGATGTGGAAGAAATTTCGGTCTGTGACGTTTCGATCAGTACTAATGACGATGAACTCGCAACACCTGGTCCATCAAGAACAGCGAAGCAAAGAAGAATGCGCTAAATTTTAGAATAGTGAATTGCATGTGGACTAGGCCTACTGGGGATACCACGGTAAAAAAAACGCGCCGCTTACTCTACCTCAAGGTGGTGTGGAAATGAGTTTTTAAGCCAAAACGCGTGTTGAACTACACTTTACGGCGCTCGTACGCCAAAACTATTAATTTTACGGAAAAAAGGTTATTACATAAATTGTAGGAAATTTTCTCTAGTTTTATTTTGTATATCAATGTTTTTATCGTGGAATGAGTCGGAAAGGAGATATTGTCAAAAAACTGCTTTTAGGCGTCATTTTTCCAATATGGCGGCACGAGCGGCAAAGATACGAGGTGGCAAAGTTGAAATTCGGAAAGAGCACATCGAAATATATAAAATTACCAATTTTCAAAACTCCCGGAAAACTTTCCAGGTAACCTCTTCTTTTACGACCAAATGACTGGACTAGTGATGCGAACTTTTTGCTACTTTTTCGAGATATATTCTACCTTCGTTGACGTTCATTGCAGTTCACGGAGCTAAAATTATCGTTTAACTGAGTCGTTCTTCGTGATTATATCAAACCGTCTGATTTTGCGCTTGCTCAGTACACGAAGGATTGAGCCGCTACCATCTGTGAGTATTTCTGCAAACCTTTTCGGATAAGAATCAATAGTAACATGAGCAGTACGTGATCACCATACGTTGTATCAAATACCGTGAATGTAGTACTTGCTTTTGGGCTATAAGCAAATTGCTCTTGCCCGACGAGGAATAATCGTTCAGTAACATCGACCACTGCCTAATTTCCAGCGGTTTAAAACCTACAAAAGAGATGTCACTGAAGTAAGAATGAATAGACTCGAACATTGCACATATGTCGTAAAAAATATCATTTATTCGTGGTAAAGGGAGAAATAAATATATTCACTTAACGGCTGGCGACGTTCTTTTTCTAAAATTAGTAATATTTAGTAACGTTTCTATCGTTTCTGTTTTCTTAACGCATCGAAATAAATTATACTTTACGCATGGCGCATAATTTCGGACGGAATGCGGGTATCAGAAATGAGACGAGATAAAGTGACGGGCAGAAATATTCATTAGATGATGATTAAGAAATACCGGGATATGATGATGAAATTGGAAACATTCGGAAATTGCAGAGGATGCAACTTACTTACCGCGGGGTTACATCTTCCTTCTTAAAGTCTAAACTTGATTGTCTAAATTACAAATATGAGTGCATATTAAATAAAATCGTCTTGATTGCAAATGTGCACAGTTTTGGCTCAGTATTGACTCAACGTACTTGATGAAAACATTTAATTACAAAATCATCTCAAACACAAATTAATGAAGTACTTTTCTAATACGTTGAAGATTTTAAATGTAACTAATTACAATTACGCGAGTCGTAATTGTCGGCAAATGTACATTTATGAAACGGCATTGTCGTTGTCTGTACAATTGGTCTTTTCATTCTTTTTGGATGGCGTAATTTTTCGTTAGCGTTGCATTTAAAGAAATTATTGGAATATCCCGACAAGTTTTCATGACAACCTCTCTACATCGTAGATATACAAAGCGATCGCATTTTAAAACTAGCCAAGAAGCATCACGTATTGTTTCTTATTGATACTAGGTCAATAGATTAACAGTAGGTGAATATTAATACATTTGGTAAAATTCAACAAGTTGTACGAAAGATAAATAAATTATATTGTGTTGTTAATAATAAGCATAGTTTTATTAGCTTCAAAATAGTTTTACAATTTATGTGTAGGGGAATTGTGTCTGATATCGCCCTTGTTCCTCATTCCGCACCCTACGATATTGAGACTGCGATACCGGCGTTACGTGTTGCATTCTATCAGTGAGCAATGTAAGCTGTTGAACAACACTGCTTTGAATGATCTTTTGTTTTATTTTAGTTAGAAATGTGATGTAAAAAGTAGCGTGGCAGTACACAGTTCGATATATACAAAAAAGATATATACTAAGAACGAATTTCTGCTGAAAACATGTTATATTGTGTCTAATATTTTATTCCTAAATTAGAGATATTCGTGGCTAACTATTATTTTGAAGCTTCAATCGGTTATGTTTCTTCCTTGCGGTATTCCTAATTCCGCCCTCAAATGTTCATTATACCGCCCATTTTTCCTAATTGGTCTGCCTCTAGAATACCTCTGAAGCTCCCTCAGCCTCCAATGAGTAACAAGATCTTTTTTCGAGAGTAAATCGGCCAGGCAGAGATCATATTATGATAATCCTAGAATAAAATGATGCGGTTTAGTTTTATTATTATAGAAGTTTTTAGTAAAAATTTGGTTTTAAAAAATGGGGTACGATATTAGGCACAGTTCCCTTGTAGCATTATCTTCTTAATTAAGAAATTAACTTGTAACGCCGAAAAATGATAAATAAATAATGTGTTTTGTTGCACAAAGACATATTTATCCAGCAAAAATTACATTACAGATAATATATGTAATCCTATTAACACAGTATACGGAACATAAGTAGTAATCAAGTATCGCAATTAATTTAGTATCATTCCAGCATTATACTCTCTAATCCATCATTGTCAACAATGCAGATAGGTATCCCATTGACGTTTTCACCGTCTGTGTAGAATAAAAATAAAATATAATTTCCGATTTTTGTCTTATCGGTTTAATAAAAATGATACTATTCTGATACCCTCAGTTTATATAATATATTTAAAAAGCACAATATTCAGCTTACAGAGGATGACAAAACAAATCTTATAGATCAATTCTTGGAAATTTTCTCCTGTTTTAAAGCGTGTTTGAGTCTTGTCATATCTTCAACTTTTTTCCCCTCACAGTTTTAAGTAGCTCTGTTTTTAATTATTTATCGCGGCTGTATCTGGAGACTTCGAAATTCACTTTAGAAATGCTTTTTATATTGTTTCACATGAACTTCAAAGTCATTTTTCCATCATACCGTTGTGCTGCAAGTGAACTTGACGCGAGATGAAACCGTGTTTCGGTTTTATTTTAAAAGTTGTAAAAGTACTTTCTTTCAATTAGTGTGATCGAAAGGGAATATTTTTAATTTTTATAATAAAGTGTAAATTACTTTAGAACGCAAACAATAAAAATCTTATTAAAAATTAAAAGTGTTTATCATCATGTTTTGTCTCTCTCTGTAAGCCAAAGATAAGATTTTTTATTAGGCGGAAATAAAATGTTTTTTTTCTCTTAGATATCTTACTGTTCCAAACATTGCTAATGAAAAAACTCCGAATTTTCCAGCCGTCAATCTAAGCGGAATTGTAGATCGATATACTATAAACATTAAATTTTTCGCGTCTTTCGATAATATATCGTACCACTTGGATTTATACACGCCATATGCCATACTGGTACTCTGAAAATTAGATTTCTGTTGTGCACAGAAAAATCGTGTTTGATATACATAACTACTTTACCTCCGTTAAAAGTCTTTCAGCTGAGTAACAATAAATATACAAATGTGTCAATACCATAATGACGTAAAACGAGAGAAAACCCACTTTGGCAGGAGGTACATCCAAATGATTTGATATTATCTGAAAATAATACTTTTCTGTTTCTAAGTTCAACAATTGTTTATAACAATCAACCATACCGTAAAACTTTTATCTATATCTTAATTTTTTATCAAAAAAGCATCACTACTAAACTAAAAAATTAAAACATTTAACATATATTAATTTCTGTTGCTTAAATTATACAGAAAACCAAATAAATGTCACTTACCGTGAAAACTTGAAAGCTTACAAAACACAGTTGGAAAGTAGCGGCAAACATGTGTATAAATAAAACTACGGTATAACAGTCGTCTACTGTCTTTGCGTTCCTTAAAAATTCATACATTTTAGACTTATATTGTCGGCTAATTATTTTAAGGGGTTACATATCTTTAACAGGCCTAAAACTAGGTCGAAATTAACAAATTTTTATCGTGGGTAAAATTATATTTAAAATAAAAATACATGTCTTGTAGAGTAGTCTTTTTAGAATATCTTCAAAGTATTTTAATAAAAATACCAAAATCTGAGGTCCTGGTAGCTATTTTCCCAAACGGTGTTTGTAAAAATGGCGTTTGCGGTACCAAAAACACCTCCGCACCCTCTTATGTGAAATAAAAAATAAAAATTTTATTGAAATTTTCGGAAGATATTTTCAAAAGATTACTTTACAAAACATGTATTTTTATTTTTTAATAAACCATAATTTTACCCACAACAAAAATTGTTAATTTCGACCTTGTTTTGAACAAATCTTAAGATTTAATTTAGGATTTTTGAAGTAAACTAGTATCTCACTTTCTCATTGTCCACATTTAAGTTTGATAGTCTTAAAGTTTTAAAATTTTAAAGTAAACTATTTAGAGAATCATATTATAAACAAATATTTTTTTGTTTATGTTACATTGTAGGCCGCGTTTAGCAGACACAAATATTGAGTATCGTCTTATCAACACGCTACGCTGATCTGTTGGGTCTAAAAGTAACAGCCAATCATGTTTGATTGCTACTGAGCGGTTTGTTCTGCTGAACGTACCCGTATATACACTTCTTATAAAATTTAATAAATAATTATATCCCATGAGTAAATTGCTGTAAATATTTAGAGATATTTTGCACTATTAAATAACCTGGTTCGAAATTTGTCGGCATACCTGATGAGATGTTCGTGACGGATAGTGATCGCAGCTAATCCTTTCTTAAATCTCGAGGAGGATATAAATCCTTCGGCTAGTTTGTCGATCAGATCGTTGAGTGCCGTTCGTAGATTTATCAACTGTGCGCATATGTGCAGCAGGAGTATCGAGACGAAACTGTCGACGGTAGAGTTGATGAGGGCCGTGTATATGCCGCCGGAAAGTTGAGTAAAATAAGTAATTTCGTAGTTCGGACTCCTGTGAATGTTGTAAGGATAGGCGGACCCATACACGAGGGTCCGTTGAGATTGGTGCATATTTCGATAGAACTTCCGCAGATTGAAAGAAAGGTAAAACGAGATTGTGCACACGGTGCACACGTAACAACCAAAAGATAAGATTCTGCCATGTCTCGCAATATTTAACATTGTATTTCGTTCCCGGTCGTTTTTCGAAGTCATCCAATCGGTCACGACCGATGTCATCAGCGTTCGAAGTGCTTTCGGATTAAACATGATACATTAATATACGAATAGCATGAATGGACGATATCGTTTTTATATAAATAAAATGTTGTACAATATTGATGTTAAAATTAAATAACGAATTTTCACATTTATCTCTCACGATAGTAATATCGATGCAATAACTTACTTTTACCGTGATACCAAGTACCGACTAATTTGCATAGTGCCATCAAGCCGTAGTTTGCGGAAGCGACGTATTTCACCATCCGTGCCACATTACCCCAGGCAAGAATCATATTCGTCAATTGCGGCACGATCACGTAAAGGCACAGGATACACGTTACAATTATGAATCTTATGTTTGGTCGGTGGAAGTCACTCAAAGGCGTAAATGGATCGGGCCATACGCCGAATATCCGCAAACATTGGCGACTCAGCGCAAAGGCGTAATTGAAATCTAATCATAAAATCGAATTTCATAAAGAATATTTGAGCTTATTGCTAAGTTAGAAAAAAACATTATCCCTTTACATTATTTTTTTCAATTTGTTTTACTGTCTTGCTAGTAGTAATCACTTCATATTTCACGAATGTTTTGTAGTTCTATAATGGTATCTCTAAGTAGCACTCTCATTGTCAGTAAATTTCACTTTATTTGTATTATTTCTTACAATTTGTCATAGAATATTACAACTAATTAGAATTTCTCATGAGAAATATCAAAAAGAGATAAATAATAGAAGTAAAATAACATATTAAGAGACATGGTATTGTACACGCGCGCTGCGAGACCGCTCCGTGTATCTTTACGCGAACTCGTTGTGAGTTGTACCCGAGATTATTAGATATTATTTTACTAAAGTTAAACTAAAAATTTAAAGTGTTCTTGGTGATAGCATTTATAATAACTCTCTTTAAAAGGTTCTTATTCTTTTTTTGTAAGATTTTGTATTACTGTTCTGACGAAAAAGACTGCTATTTTAATTATACTTTGATTTTTAAGAGGTAAGATTTTCGACAAATTCTTTGTCTATAACAGAGAGAAGTAAGAAATTGTACACACATCAGCAGAATTAACCGTTCAATTTATGCACCATGTTCAACCCTGGCACTCGAAACTCACTTTGAAACAATCTATACGCGTCGAAAATACGAGCTTTTGCAAGCACTTCGAAAGTTTTGTATCTGTTTTCGCAAAACTTTCGTGGAACACGAAGTTTCGAACTTTTATGACAGATGTATAGACGCACTAGGCGCATAAAATAAATGCGAATTTTTACGACAAATTGTTAAAAGCGAATTATTCCCTTTATTTAATGAGAAATGTTTAGTTATGTAAATGTATTTATTTATAATATTGAACGCGTCCTTATTAAAGAATTATTTTATAAGCACATTGAGTAACAAACAGAATATATTCAAGAGAAGAAATATCTTTGTGATGGTAAGAAAGAAAAAATAAACTGCAATATAAAACAATATGATTAGTTAAAATTGGAAATTAGAAAAATATTGAAAACTTATCACTATTAGCAAGATAAATAATGATATTTTATACGAAATAAATCATTTAATACCTAATATAAGGATTTCATTAATTTATTACTTTACCGATAATAATTTAGTTATAATCAATTTTTGAAAAATTTACAGAATTTAAGCCGCGGAATGAAAAGTTCTTATTAACACACGAATGATTGAAAGTATAAGTTTTATATTATATTGTATCATGTTTCACACGACGCGCTTATTTATAATTTTTATTAGAATATCGTGGTGCGAATTTTCTGCTACTTTTTCGAGATATATTCTACCTTCGTTGACGTTCATTGCAGTTCACGGAGCGAAAATTATCGTTTAACTGAGTCGTTCTTCGTGATTATATCAAACAGTCTGATTTTGCGCTTGCTCAGTACACGAAGGATTGAACCGCTACCATCTGTGAGTACTTCTGCAAACCTTTTCGGCTAAGAATCAATAGTAACATGAGCAGTACGTGGTCATCATACGTTGTATCAAATACCGTGAATGTAGTACTTGCTTTTGGGCTATAAGCAAATTGCTCTTGCCCGACGAGGAATAATCGTTCAGTAACATCGACCACTGCCTAATTTCCAGCGGTTTAAAACCTACAAAAGAGATGTCACTGAAGTAAGAATGAATAGACTCGAACATTGCACATATGTCGTAAAAAATATCATTTATTCGTGGTAAAGGGAGAAATAAATATATTCACTTAACGGCTGGCGACGTTCTTTTTCTAAAATTAGTAATATTTAGTAACGTTTCTATCGTTTCTGTTTTCTTAACGCATCGAAATAAATTATACTTTACGCATGGCGCATAATTTCAGACGGAATGCGGGTATCAGAAATGAGACGAGATAAAGTGACAGGCAGAAATATTCATCAAAGGATGATTAAGAAATACCGGGATATGATGATGAAATTGGAAACATTCGAAAATTGCAGGGGATGCAACTCACTTACCGCGGGGTTACATTTTCTTTCTTAAAGTCTAAACTTGATTGTCTAAATTATAAAAATATGCGTGCATATTAAATAAAATCGTCTCGATTGCAAATGTGCACAGTTTTGGCTCGGTATTGACTCAACGTACTTGATGAAAACATTTAATTACAAAATCATCTCAAACACAAATTAATGAAGTACTTTTCTAAAGATTACGTTGAAGATTTTAAATGTAACTAATTACAATCACGCGAGTCGTAAATATCTACTGATCAGAAAATATTTTATGTACCGGATAATGAGCAATTTACATATTGCCAAACTGAAATTTGCGGAATTTTCCACCATTCGAGACACGTCACCCCAAGCGCGGATTACATACATTATTTGAGACATGGATACGTACAGGATCACAGAACTAATCTTGCTTGGGTTTGACTTATGTAATAAAACTGTTTTTATTTTTTGTCTACATTTCCCATGAGCGGAGATACTGCGATGCAAAGTCCGAATCGGCAAATTTACGTCATTGTCGTCATCTGTACTATTTGTTTTTCTGTTTTTAGATGGCGTAATTTTTTGTTAGCATCGCGTTTAAAGAAATTATTGGAATATCCCAACCTCTCTACATCGTAGATATACAAGCAATCGCATTTTAAAACTAGCCAAGCATCACGTACTGTTTCTTATTGATACTAGGTCAACATACTAGGTTAACAGTAGGTGAATATTAATACATTTGGTAAAATTCAAGAAGTTGTACGAAAGATAAATAAATTATATGTCGTGTTGATCGGCTGCAATATGCAACGTTAATTCAATTGCATAGGCGTTTAACTTATATTAGGCGAATTTTTATCTAAATATGTGTTTAATAGCAGTTTTAGCTCAAATGTTACATTTGTGGAGGGGAACTGTGTCTAATATCGCCCTTGTTCTTTATTCCGCACCCTACGATATTGAGACTACGATACCGTTACGTGTTGCATTCTGTCAGTGAGCAGTGGAAGCTGTTGAACAACGCTGCTTTGAATGATCTTTTGTTTTATTTTAGTTAGAAGTAGCGTGGCAGTTCACAGTTTGATGTATACAAAAAAGATATATACTAAGAACGAATTTCTGCTGAAAACATGTGATATTGTATTTAATTTTATTCCTAAATTAGAGATATTCGTGGCTAACTATTATTTTGAAGCTTCAGTCGGTTATGTTTCTTCTTTGCGGTATTCCTAATTGGTTTGCCTCTAGAATACCTTTGAAGCTCCCTCAGCCTCCAATGAGTAACAAGATCTTTTTCCGAGAGTAAATCGGCCAGGCAGGATGCTGACCATACATCACTTCACCCTATAGTCCGTGAAACCCCACGGACTTTCTAAATCGTTAAAAGAGGGTATTTTTTTACCAACCTTATGTGTTCTATTTTAAATTGTTTCTATTTCCAACATATATTGCGTGTTATAATTGTATTATTTTAAACAAACACACGGGTGTAAGGGTGCGATATTAGAAACACTTTTTTTCGATGTTGAAAAAAATGCTCCTTTTTTTTCTTTCAGAAAAAATAGTTAAAATAAACTTTGAACACATTCATGCTACAGAGATCATATTATGATAATCCTAGAATAAAATAATGCGGTTTAGTTATATTCTTATAAAAGTTTTTAGTAAAAATTTTTTTTTTTTAATGGGATACGATATTAGGCACAGTTCTCTTGTAGCATTATCTTCTTAATTAAAATTAAGTTGTGACGCCGAAAACTAATAAGTAAATAATATGTTTTGTTGCACAAAGACATATTTATCCAGCAAAAATTACATTACAGATAATATATGTAATCCTATTAAGGGGGTAGTTTCTTTTTTTTTTTCGCTAAATTTATCGCTTTTTTCTAATTTTTTGGTGAAGAAACTATACAACGGATCAATGCAAAATTTGGCATGTGGATTTATTTATCTTTTATCTATTCACAAAAAAATTAAAAATTATTTCCTCCCAAAAATACGCCTCCCACTCCCCTCGACGCGCGATGATCCCCAGTTGACGGTGTGCACGATTTGAGTTTTCTCATTAATCCTGCAACAAAAACCCAAGAACGCTTTACTTTACACACATGTAGCTATCGTTTGACGAAGCGAAAAAGCAACACGTTGAATATTTTTTTGTTTATAACAAAAAGATTGATCTATTTTTTTTTATTAATCGATATTTTGAGTTCAAAACATCACCGGATCCTCAATTTTTTTTTCGCTTTGTCAAACGATAGCTATGTGTGTAAAGTAAAATATTCTTGGGTTTTTGTTGCAGGATTAATGGTAAGACTCAAATCGTGCACACCGTCAACTGGGGATCATCGCGCGTCGAAAGACGTATTTTTGAAAGAAAATGATTTTTCATTTATTTGTGAACAGATAAGAGATAAATAAATCCACGTGCCAAATTTTGCATTGATCCGTTGTATTGTATATATAGTTTCTTCACCAGAAAATTAGAAAAAAGCGATAAATTTAGCGAAAAAAAAGAAACTCCCCCCTTAACATCCCCCTTAACAATATACAGAACATAAGTAGTAATCAAGTATCGCTATTAATTTAGTATCATTCCAGCATTATACTCTTTAATTCATCATCGTCAGCAATGCAGATAGGTATCCCATTGACGTTTTCACCGTCTACGTAGAATAAAAATAAAATATAATTTCCGATTTTTGTTTCATCGATTTAATAAAAATGATACTATTGTGATACCCTTAGTTTATATAATATATTTAAAAAGCACAATATTCAGCTTACAGAGAATGACAAAACAAATCTTATGGATCAATTCTTGGAAATTTTCTCCTGTTTTAAGTCTTGTCATATCTTCAAATTTTTCTCCTCACAGTTTTAAGTAGCTCTGTTTTAAATTATCTATCGCGGCTATCTGGAGATTTTGAAATTCACTTTAGAAATGCTTTTTATATTGTTTCACATGAACTTCAAAGTCATTTTTCCATCACACCGTTGTGCAGCAAGTGAACTTGACGCGAGATGAAACCGTGTTTCGGTTTTATTTTAAAAGTTGTAAAAATACTTTTTTTCAATTAGTGTGATTGAAAGGGAATATTTTTAATTTTTATAATAAAGTATAAATTACTTTAGAACGCAAACAATAAAAATCTTATTAAAAATTAAAAGTGTTTATCATCATGTTTTGTCTCTCTCTGTAAGCCAAAGATAAGATTTTTTATTGGGTGGAAATAAAATGTTTTTCTCTTTTAGATATCTTACTGTTCCAAACATTGCTAATGAAAAAACTCCGAATTTTCCAGCCGTCAATCTAAGCGGAATTGTAGATCGATACACCATAAACATTAAATTCTTCGCGTCTTTCGATGATATATCGTACCACTTGCATTTATACACGCCATACGCCATACTGGTGCTCTGAAAATTAGATTTCTGTTTTGCACAGAAAAATTGCGTTTGATATACATAATAACTACTTTACCTCCGTTAAAAGTCTTTCAGCTGAATAACAATAAATATACAAATGTATCAATACCGCAATGACGTAAAACGAGAGAAAACACACTTTGACAAGAGGTACATCCAAATGATTTGATACTATCTGAAAATAATACTTTTCTGTTTCTAAGTTCAACAATTGTTTATAACAATCAACCATATCGTAAAATGTTTATCTATATTTCAATTCTTTGTCAAAAAAGCATCACTACTAAATTAAAAAATTAAAATATTTAACATATATTAATTTCTGTTGCTTAAATTATACAGAAAACCAAATAAATGTTACTTACCGTGAAAACTTGAAAGCTTACAAAACACAGTTGGAAAGTAGCGGCAAACATGTGTATAAATAACACTATGGTATAACAGTCGTCTACTGTCTTTGCGTTCCTTAAAAATTCATACATTTCACACTTATATTATCGACTAATTATTTTAAGGGGTTACATACCTTTAACAGGCCTAAAACTAGGTCGAAATTAACAAATTTTTATCATGGGTAAAATTATATTTAAAAAATGAAAACACATGTCTTGTAGAGTAGTCTTTTTAGAATATCTCCCAAGAATTTCAATAAAAATACCAAAATCTAAGGTTCTGGCAGCTATTTTCCTAAACGGTGTTTGTAAAAATGGCGTTTGCGGTACCAGAAACATCTCCGCTCTCTCTTATGTAAAATAAAAAATAAAAATTTGCCGTTAAACTCTAAATAAATGAAACTATTATAGTGCTAGTCATAGCCGATTTTAAAAATATTAATTTTTAAAAAAATGGCAGCGATTCATAGCGAAAAATGCGATTTTTTTTACTATAAAATTAGTTTTCTCTTATTTATAAAAAGAAACTAAAAGTCGCCCACAATCGAAAAAATTTTATGACAAGCAATAGATTATTGTATTGAGAGTAGCTGTAAAAAATTTCATGCAAATCGGTTCACTATAGTCTTCGAAATATTTCTGATATCGATTTTTAAAACACTGTTTCGAGAAAATAGCTACCAAGACCTTAATTCTTGATACTTTTTATTTTTTCGGAAGATATTCTCAAAAGATTACTTTACAAAACATGTATTTTCATTTTTTAATAAAACATAATTTTACCCACATCAAAAATTCGTTAATTTCGACCTTGTTTTGTACAAATCTTAAGATTTAATTTAGGATTTTTGAAGTAAACTAGTATCTCACTTTCTCATTGTCCACATTTAAGTCTGATAGTCTTAAAGTTTTAAAATTTTAAAGTAAACTATTTAGAGAATCATATTATAAACAAATATTTTTTTGTTTATGTTACATTGTAGGCCGCGTTCAGCAGACACAAATGTTGAGTATCGTCTTATCAACACGCTACGCTGATCTGTTGGGTTTAAAAGTAACAGCCAATCATGTTCGATTGCTTATGAGCGGTTTGTTCTGCTGAACGTACCCGTATATACCCTTCTTATACATATAAAAAAGACATAAAATTTTATTTTAAAATTTCATAAATAATCAATAATTATATCCCATGAATAAATTACTGTAAATATTTAGAGACATTTTGTACTATTAAATAACCTGGCTCGAAATTTGTCGGCATACCTGATGAGATATTCGTGACGGATAGTGATCGCAGCTAATCCTTTCTTAAATCTCGAGGAGGATATAAATCCTTCGGCTAGTTTGTCGACCAGATCGTTGAGTGCCGTTCGTAGATTTATCAACTGTGCGCATATGTGCAGCAGGAGTATCGAGACGAAACTGTCGACGCTAGAGTTGATGAGAGCCGTGTATACGCCGCCGGAAAGTTGAGTAAAATAAGTAATTTCGTAGTTCGGACTCCTGTGAATGTTGTAAGGATAGATGGACCCATACACGAGGGTCCGTTGAGATTGGTGCATATTTCGATAGAACTTCCGCAGATTGAAAAAAAGATAAAACGGGACCGTGCACACGGTGATCACGTAACAACTAAGAGATAAGATTCTGCCACGTCTCGCAATATTTAACATTGTATTTCGTTCCCGGTCGTTTTTCGAAGTCATCCAATCGGTCACGACCGATGTCATCAGCGTTCGAAGTGCTTTCGGATTAAACATGATACATCAATATACGAATAGCATGAATGGACGATATCGTTTTTATATAAATAAAACTGTTGTACAATATTGATGTTAAAATTAAATAACGAATTTTTACATTTATATCTCTCACGATAAGAATATATCAATCCAATAACTTACTTTCACCGTGATACCAAGTACCGACTAATTTGCATAGTGCCATCAAGCCGTAGTTTGCGGAAGCGACGTATTCCACCATCCGTGCCACATTACCCCAGGCAAGAATCATATTCGTCAATTGCGGCACGATCACGTAAAGGCACAGGATACACGTTACAATTATGAATCTTATGCTTGGTCGATGGAAGTCACTCGAAGGCGTAAATGGATCGGGCCATACGCCGAATATCCGCAAACATTGGCGACTCAGCGCAAAGGCGTAATTGAAATCTAACCATAAAATCGAATTTTATAAAGAATATTTCAGCTTACTGCTAATTTAGAAAAAAATATTATCTTTTTACATTATTTTTTCAATTTGTTTTACTGTCTTGCTAGAAGTAATCACTTCATATTTCACCAATGTTTTGTAGTGATATAAAGGTATTTCTAAGTAACACTCATAGTAAATTTCACTTTATTTATATTATTTCTTACAATTTGTCATAGAATCTAATTAGAATTGCTCAACAGAAATATCAAAAAGAGATGAATAATAAACGTAAAATAACATATCAAGAGACACGGTATTATAGTGTACCTATACGCGCAGCGCGAGACCACCCGTGTATCTTTACGCGAACTTGTTGTGAGTTATACCCGAGATTATTAGATATTATTTTACTAAAGCTAAACTAAAAATTTAAAGTGTTCTTAGTGATAGTATTTATAATAACTCTTTTTAAAAGGGTCTTCTTCTTTTGTAAAATTTTGTATTTTAAGAGTTAAGATTTTCAACAAACTCTTTGTCTATAACAGAGAGAAGTAAGAAATAAATCGTGCACACATCAGCAGAATTAACCGTTCAATTTATGCACCATGTTCAACCCTGGCACTCAAAACTCACTTTGAAACAATCTATACGCGTTGAAAAAACCAGCTTTTGCAAGCGTATTGAAAGTTTTGTATCTGTTTCGCAAAACTTTCGTGGAAAATGAAGTTCCGAACTTTTATGGCAGGTGTATAGACACCAGGCAAAAAATAAATGTGAATTTTTGCGACAACTTGTTAAAAGCGAATTATTCCCTTTATTTAATGAGAAATCTTTAGTTATGTAAATTATTATCTATTTATATAATATTGAACGTCCCTTATATTAAAGAATTATTTCATAAACAACACATCGAGTAACAAACAGAATATAATTAAGAGAAGAAATATCTTTGTAATGGTAAGAAAGAAAAAATAAACTGTAATATAAAACAATATGATTAGTTAAAATTGGAAATTAGAAAAATATTGAAAACTAATTACTATTATCATGATTAATAATGATATTTTATACGAAATAAATCATTTAATACCTAATATAAGGATTTCATTAATTTATTACTTTACTGATAATAATTTAGTTATAACCAATTTTTGAAAAATTTACAGAATTTAAGCCGTGGAATGAAAAATTCTTATTAACACACGAATGATTGAAAGTGTAAGTTTTATATTTTATTGTATTACGTTTCACACGACGCGCTTATTTATAATTTTTAGTAGAATATCGTGGTGCGAACTTTCTGCTACTTTTTCGAGATGTATTCTACCTTCGTTGACGTTCATTGCAGTTCACGGAGCGAAAATTATCGTTTAACTGAGTCGTTCTTCGTGATTATATCAAACCGACTGATTTTGCGCTTGCTCAGTACACGAAGGATTGAACCGCTACCATCTGTGAGTACTTCTGCAAACCTTTTCGGATAAGAATCAATAGTAACATGAGCGGTACATGATCACCATGCGTTGTATCAGATATCGTGAATGTAGTACTTGCTTTTGGGCTATAAGCAATTTGCTTGCCCGACGAGGAATATTCGTTCGTTAACATCGACCACTGCCTAATTTCCAGCGGTTCAAAACGTACAAAGAGATGTCACTGAAGTAAGAATGAATAGGCCTGAACATTTCACGTCGTACGACATTGTATGTCGTAAAAATATCATTTATTCGTGGTAAAGGGAGAAATAAAATATATTCTCTTAACGGCTGGCGACGTTTTCTTTTTAAAATTAGTAATAATTAGTAACGTTTCTATCGTATCTGGTTTCTCAACGCATCGAGATAAATTAAACTTCACGCATGGCGCATAATTTCGGACGGAATGCGGGTATCAGAAATGTGACGAGATAAAGTGACAGGCAGAAATATTCACCAGAGGATGATTAAGAAATATCGGGATGTGCCGTTGTAATTAAGAACATTCGAAAATTGCAGAGGATGCAACTCACTTACCGCCGGGATTACATCTTCTTTTTTAAATTTTACATTTAATTGTCTAAATTACAAATATAAGTGCATATTAAATAAAATCATCTCGATTGCAAATGTATATACAGTTTTGGTTCGGTATTGATTCAACGTATTTGATGAAAAGATTTAATTACAAAATCGCAAACGGAAATTAATGAAGTATTTTTCTAAAGATTAAATGTGATTTCTAATAATTTAAATGTAATTAATTACAAATCACGCGAGTCGCAAATTTCTACGAATTGGAAAATATCCTATGTACCGAGTAATTTGCATGTTGCCGAACTGAAATTCGCAGAGGCAAAATTTTTCACCATTGTCATTTTAAGCGCGAATCACATTTATCATTTGAGACATGGATACGGATCACTACGGAGAACTAATCGATAGCTTGAGTTCGAATTATGTAATAAAACTGTTTTAATTTTTTGTCTACGTCCCATGAGCAGAGATATTGCGATGCAAAATCCGAATCGGCAAATTTATATTTAAGAAACTTCATTGTCGTCGTCTGTAAATACTGTTGGTTTTTCCATTTCTGGATGCCATAATTTCTTGGTTGCGTTGCGTTTAAGAAAATTATTGAGGATATTCCGACAAATTTTTATGACAACTTCTCTACTAAAAAGATATAAGTGTTCGCATTTTAAAACTAGTCAAGCATGACGTATTGTTATTGATATTAGGTCAATAGATTGACAGTACTCATTAATACAATTAGTAAAATTCAACAAGTTACACGATAGATAAATAAATTATACTGTGTTGTTAATAATAAGCATAGTTTTATTAGCTTTGAAATAGTTATATTTTACACAACTTATATGTAATTAATAAAAGGCGTTTGTTTGAAGTTAAACACAACTTGTAATAACTTTACAAGTTAATGCACATATACATATATACAACAATTTAACATAGTTACTTAAAAACGGCATGATATATAAAAAAATATAGTTTTTTAAAAAAAGGGGCCAAGTATATGCGTCTGTCTAACCACAAAAAGAACAACATTAGAAAATGGCATCAAGTAGGAATAAATCTTTGGAAAGGAACTGTCGTATATTTTTAAAAAATTTAATTAAATTTTTAAAAATATTTAATGTAAAAAAACTTGACGCTGCCACATTGAATAACTTAAATTTATGTTATTTTAATATTATTTATAATATATTTAATATTTTATATTAATGTATAATATTAAATTAAATTATATTATTATATCCATTCCATACATGTACACCTATTTTAATTATTTTTGAATATTTTTAGGTGTAGCAGCGCCAAGATTTTTTGCATTTAATATTTTTGCATTAAAAATTTTGATATATTCTAATTTAAAAAAAAAAAACTGCTCCTTTCCAAAGATTTATTTATACTTGGCGCCATTTTCTGATATCATACTTTTTGTAGGTAAACAGATATAGGTATTCTACTTTCGTTGATAATCATTTATGTTTACGGCGCAAACAAATCGCTTGAATCACTTTCCGTGATTACACTAAATCGCCATGATCTTGTAGTTACTTAGGGAGCTTTCCAGCAAGTGACACAAGTATCGTTTTATCTTTGTTATACTCATTATCAAAAGAGAAAGATAGAACGATGCTTGTGTCGACTTGTGTCGCTTGCCGGAAAGCTCCCTTAGTATACAAAGGATTCAATCGCTACCATCTGAATACATGTATACAAACTCTTGTGTGGAACAATTGAGTAGTAACATGTAATTATCATGTTACTGACCGAATATTGTGAATATTAAAAATATTTATTTTTCTATTTAATATAGCATTATCTTCTTAATTGAGAAATTAAGTTATAACGTCGAAAAATGATAAATAAATAATATGTTTTCTTGCACAAAAATATTTATCCAGCAATAATTACATTACAGGTAATATATGTAATCCTAATATTAACACAGTACCTATATAGAAAATAATTAGTAATCAAGTATCGTAATTAATTTAGTATTATTCCAGCATTATACTCTCTAATCCATCATTGTCAGCAATGCAGATAAGTATCCCATTGACGTTTTCACCGTCTACGTAGAATAAAAATAAAATATAACTTCCGATTTTTGTCTCATAGGTTATAATAATAATGGTATTATTCTTCTAGTCTTAGTTTATATAATATATTTAAAAAGCACAATATTCAGCATACAGAGAGTGACAAAACAAGTCTTATTGATCAGTTCTTGGAAGGTTCTCTTCTCTGTTCTAAAGCGTGTTCGAATCTTGTCATATCTTTAAATTTTTCTCCTCAAAGTTTCAATAAGTAGCTTTGTTGTTGTAAATTATCCATTGCGGCTGCATCCAGACTCTGAAATCCATTTTAGAAAAGCATTTTATTTTGTTTTGCATGAACTTTAGTGTCGTTTTTCCACTTCGCCGTTATGCTAACTTGAACTTGGCACGAGATGCGACCGTGTTTCCTGATACATATAATGATACAGAATCTTGAACCGTTTTGCGCAACTGTTAGTTTTATTTTAAGAGTTGTAAAAGTACTTTCTTTTAGTTAGTGTGATCGAAAGAGAACATTTTTAATTTTGACAATAAAGTATAAATTTATTTAGAACGCAAAAAATAAAAATCTTATTAAAAATTAAAAGTGTTTATCTTTCATGTTTTGTCTCTTTCTGTCTCTCTCTCTCTGTAGGCTAAAAATGAGATTTTTGTTGCGCGAAAAATAAAGTCTTTTTTGCTCTTATAGATGTCTTACTGTTCCGAACATTTCTAATGAAAAAGCTCCAAATTTTCCAGCGGTCAATCTAAGCGGAACCGTAGATCGATACAACATAAACATTAAGTTCTTCGCGTCTTTCGATGATATATCGTACCACTTGCATTCATACACGCCATACGCCATATTGGTGCTCTGAAAATTATATTTCTGTAGATCCAAAATTATTTAACGACACGACTGGCCAAAATTAATTCTTTATTAAATCACAACTTTTTGACTCTAATCGGATCCTTATCAAGTGAGATATTTTTACACAGCTTCAACTCTCACTTGATAAGGATCCGATTAGGGTCGAGACGTTGTGACTTAATAAAGAATTAATTTTGACCAGTGGTGTCGTTAAATAATTTTGGATCGCTTTTAATATTTACTAGCGAAGAGAAATTATTGTTATTATATTTCTGGTTTGCAGAGAAAAATCGCGTTTGACGTACATAATTACTTTACCTCCGTTAAAAGTTTTTCAGCAGAGTAACAATAAATATACAAATGTGTCAATACAAGAACGACGTAAAACGAGAGAAAACCCACTTTGACAAGAGATACATCCAAATGATTTGATATTATCTGAAAATAATACTTTTCTATTTCTCTTTCGAACAATTGTTTGTAATAATAATCATAAAATTTTAATCTATATCTCATATCTTTACTAAAAAATCATCATTATTAAACTAAAAAATTAAAAACATTTAAATTAAAAATTAAAATTAAAAAATTTAACATGTGTTAAATTTTTCTGTTGCATAAACACATATATAAACTATACAGAAAACAAATCATCTTACCTACCATGAAAACTTGAAAGCTTTCAAAACACAGTTGAAAAGTAGCGGCAAACATGTGTATAAATAACACAGCGCTATAGCAGTCATCAACTGTCTTTGCGTTCCTTAAAAATTCATGTATTTCATATATACTCTAATTATTTATTGATTAATTATAATTATTTTAATGTACAAATTTTAAAAAAGATTTAATTTAGGATCTCAATTTTTGAAAGTAAACTTATATCTCACTTTTTTATCGTCCACATTTAAGTCCGTCTTAAAGCATTTTAAAATTTGTAGAATCTTTACTCATATTATATATGTTAAAAAAAATATTTTAATCAAAAAAATATTTTTTGTCTATGAGACATTGTATACACTTTTTTTTATAAATATGAAAGAGAGAGACACATTAAATTTTATTTTAAAATATCATAAATAATTAATGATGATATCGCATGAATAAATTGCTATAAATAGTTAAAAATATTTTGCACTATATTAAATAACCTGCTTTGAAATTTGTTGGCATACCTGATGAGATGTTCATGACGGATAGTGATCGCAGCTAAACCTTCCTTAAATTTCGAGGAGGATATAAATCCTTTAGCTAGTTTGTCGACCAGATCGTTGAGTGCCGTTCGTAGATTTATTAGCTGTGCGCTTATGTGCAGCACGAGTAAAGAGACGAAACTGTCGACAGTACAGTTGATGAGGGCCGAGTACATACCGCCGAACAGTTGAGTGAAAAAAGTAATTTCGTAGTTTGGACTCTTTTGAATGTTGTAAGGATAAGTAAACCGATACACGAGAGTCCGTTGAGGTTGGTGCATATTTCGATAGAACTTCAGCAGATTGAGAGAAAGGCCAAACGTGACTGTACACGAGGAGGCCACGTAGCATCTAAGAGATAAGGTTCTGCCACGTCTCGCGATATTTAACATTGTATTTCGTTCCCGATCGTTCTTCGAAGTCATCCAATCGGTCATGACCGATGTCATCAACGTTCGAAGCGCTTTCGGATTAAACATGATACATCAGTATGAATAGTATGAATGATCGAGACCGTTTTTACATGAATAAAACTGTTGTACAATATTGATGTTAAAATTAAATAACGAATTCTTACATTTATATTTCTCACGATAAAAATATTGATATAATAACTTACTTTCACCGTGATACCAAGTACCGACTAATTTGCATAGTGCCATCAAGCTGAAGTTCGCGGAAGCAACGTATTCCACCATCCGAGCCACATTACCCCAGGCAAGAATCATATTCGTCAATTGCGGCACGATCACGTAAAGACACAGGATACACGTAACAATTATGAATCTTATGCTTGGCCGATGGAAATCACTTATAGGCGTAAAAGGATCGGGCCATACGCCCAATATCCGTAAACATTGACGACTCAGCGCAAAGGCGTAATTGAAATCTAATCATAAAGAATATTATAAAGAATTTTATAAAGAATATTTTTACTTATTGTTAATTTAGAAGAAACATTATCTCTTTACGTTTATTTCAGAAATTTTTTTTACTTTTTTGTTAGAAGTAATCATTTATTTATTTATAAATTTAAAATTCGCGTCCTATTTCAAGACTGTTTCGTAGTTAAAGGTATCTCTAATTGTAAGTAGCACACATAGTAAATTTCACTTGTGTTATTCCTTACATATTGTCATGGAATATTATAAGTTACAACTAATTTGAATTGTTAAGGAAAAATATCAAAAACAGATGAATAGTAGAAGCAAAAAAAGAATATTTTACTAAAATTAAACTAAAAATTTAAAGTGTTCTTAGTAATAACATTTAAGACTTTTTTTAAAAGATTTTTCATTTTTTGTAAGATTTTGTATTATTATTCTGATGAAATCGCTTGCTATTTTAATCGTACTTCTATCGGTTTTCTAAGAATTAAAGTTTTAGATAAACTCTTTGTTTATAACGGAGAAATATAAAAACGATTCATGTACACATCAGCAGAATTAACCGTTCAGTTTTATGCACCATGTTCAACTTTGCCACTCAAAAACACTTTGGATCAATGTATACGTCGAAAAAGGAAGGTTTTGTTAGCATATAGAAAGTTTCGTATCTATTTCTCGGAAACTTTTGTGTTCTCGGAAACACGAAGTTCCGAACTTTTATGACAGATGTATAGACACCTGGCAAAAAATTAATGCGGATTTTTGCGACAATTTCTTAAAAGTAAATTTTGTTTTTATTTGTATGTAACAGTTAATTATGTAAATTAAATTACTATATATATCTATAATGTTGAACGTTCCTTATTAACCCTTAGAGCAATTTAATACTATAAGTGATTATTGGGCTAGTGATTAATTACTTATTTTTAGTATTAAAAGCATTAAAAACAGTGCTTTTAATATTCAAAATAAGTAATTAATCACTAGCCAAATTACCACTTACAGTATTAAATTTCTGTAAGTGAAAGAATTATTTCATGAACAACACATTAAGTAACAAACAGGATATATAGTCAAGAGAAGAAATATCTTTGTAATGATAAAAAAGAAAAAATAAATTGTAATATAAAACAATATGATTAATTAAAATTGAAAATAAGAAAAATATTGAAAACGATCGAATCACTGTTATCAAGATAAATAATAATATTTTATATGAAATAACGTATTTTTTATAATATAAGGATTTCATTAATTCATTACTTTACCGATATTAATTTAATTATAATTAATTTTGAAAATGATTGAAAGTGTAAGTTTTATACTATATTATATTATATTTCACTTGACGCGCTTATTTATTATTTTTAGTAGAATATTGTGATGCGAACTTTCTGCTACTTTTTCGAGATATGTTCTACCTTCGTTGACGTTCATTGCAGTTCACGGAGCGAAAATTATCGTTTAACTGAGTCGCTCTTCGTGATTATGTCAAACCGTTTGATTTTGCGCTTGCTCAGTAAACGAAGGATTAAACCTACCATCTGTGAGTACTTCTGCGAACCCTTTCGGATAAGAATCAATAGTAACATGAGCAGTACATGATCACCATGCGCTGTATCAAATACCGTGAATGTAGTGCTTGCTTTTGGGCTATAAGCAAATTGCTTGCCCGACGAGGACTTTTCGTTCATTCACATCGACCAGTGCTTAATTTCTAGCGGTTCAAAATCTGCAAAGAGATGTCACTGAAGTAAGATTGAATAGACTCGAACATTGCACGTATGTCGTAAAAAATATCATTTATTCGTGGTAAGGGGAGAAATAAGTATATTTGCGTAACGGCTGGCGACGTTCTCTTTCTGAAATTACTAATATTTAGTAACCTTTCTATCGTTTCTGATCTTTCAACGCATCGAAATAAATATACTTCACGCATGGCGCATAATTTGGGACGGAATGCGGGTATCAGAAATGAGACGAGATAAAGTGACAGGCAGAAATATTCACCAAAGGATGATTAAGAAATACCGGCATATGATGATGAAATTGGAAACATTTGGAAATTGCAAAGGATGTAACTCACTTACCGCCGGGATTACATCGCTTCTTTCTTAAATTCTACATTTGATTGTCTAAATTACAAATATGAGTGCATATTAAATAAAATCGTCTCGATTGCAAATGTGTACAGTTTTGGCTCGGTATTGATTCAACGTATTTGATGAAAACATTTAATTACAAAATTATCGCAAACGCAAATTAATGAAGTACTTATCTAAAGATTACGTTGAAGATTTTCAATGTAATTAATTACAATCACGCGAGTCACAAATTTCTACTAATCGGAAAATATCTTATGTACCAAGTAATTTGTAACGAGTAATTTGCATGTTGCCGAACTGAAATTCGCAGAGGCAAAATTTTCCACTGTCACTTTAAGCGCGAATCACATTTATCATTTAAGACATGGATACGGATCACTACGGAGAACTAATCGATAGCTTGGGTTCGAATTATGTAATAAAACTGTTTTTATTTTTCGTCTACGTACCATGAGCAGAGATATTGCGATGCAAAGTCAGAATCGGCAAACTTATATTTAAGAAACTTCATTTTCGTCGTCTGTAGATACTGTTGGTTTTTCCATTTCTGGATGCCATAATTTCTCGGTTCCGTTGCGTTTAAGAAAATTATTGGGAATATCCCAACAAGTTTTTATGACAACTTCTCTACTACAAAGATATAAGTGTTTGCATTTTAAAACTAGCCAAGCATCACGTATTGTTATTGATATTAGGTCAATAGATTGATAGTACTTATTAATACAATTAGTAAAATTCAACAAGTTGCACGAAAGATAAATAAATTATACTGTGTTGTTAATAATAAACATAGTTTTATTAGCTTTGAAATAGTTATATTTCACAACTTATATGTAATTAATAAAATGCGTTTGCCTGAAGTTAAACACAACTTGTAATAACTTTATAAGTTAATACACTTGTACATATATACAACAATCTAACATAGATACTTAAGAAAGGCACGATATAGGTATATAAAAATTTAGTTTTTTTTAAAGGCGCCAAGTATATGCGTCTGTCTAACCACAAAAAGTACAATATTAGAAAATGGGATTGAGTAGGAATAAATCTTTGGAAAAAAAACTGTCGTATATTTTTTAAAAATTTAATCAAATTTTTAAAAATATTTAATGTAAAAAGAACTTGACGCTGCCACATTGAATAACTTAAATATTTATGCTATTTTAATATTATTTATAATATATTTGATATTTTATATTAATACATAATATTAAATTAAATCGTATTATTATATCCATCCCATACATGTACATCTATTTCAATTATTTTTGAATATTTTCAGGTGTAGCTAGCAGCGCCAACATTTTTTGTATTAAATATTTTTGAATTAAAAATGATATATTCTAATTTTTCAAAAATATACAACGGCTTCTTTTCAAAGATTTATTTATACTTGGTGCCATTTTCTGATATCATACTTTTTGTAGGTAAACAGATATATTCTGCCTTCGTTGATAATCATTTATGTTTACGGTGCAAAAAAATCGCTTGAATCACTTTCCGCGATTACACTAAATCGCCATGATTTCGTAGTTACTTAGGGAGCTCTTCAGCAAACGACACAAGTGGACACAATGAGTATCGTTTTATCTTTGTTACTCATTACCAAAAAAGAAAGATAAAACGATGCTTGTGTCGACTTGTGTCGCTTGCTTGAAAGCTCCTTTAGTATACAAAGGATTTAACCGCTACCATCTGAATACATGTACAGTATGTACACTGAGAAAAAAAATTGTTAATCCCAAGATATATTTAGTCCGATACGTTCAACTAAACATTTTAGTTAGTTAACTAAATATTAGTTGTTTCAACAATTTATTTGGTTTTTTAAATCAAGAATTAATTAATTCAACTAACGTTCAGTTAACTAACTAAAATGTTTAGTTGAACGTATCGGACTAAATATTTCTTGGAATTGATAAATTTTTTTTTTTTCAGTATACAAACTCTTGTGTGGAACAATTAACTATAGTAACACGAGTAACATGTAATTATCATATTACTGAACCGAATATTGTGAATATTAAAAATATTGCTTTTTCTATTTAATATAGCATTATCTTTTTAATTGAAAAATTAAGTTATAACGTCGAAAAATGATAAATAAACAATATGTTTTGTTGCACAAAAATATTTATCCAGCAAAAATTACATTATATACAGGTAATATATGTAATCCTAACACAGTACCTATATAGAAAATAAGTAGTAATCAAGTATCGCAATTAATTTAGTATCATTCCAGCATTATACTCTCTAATCCATCATTGTCAGCAATACAGATAGGTATCCCATTGACGTTTTCACCGTCTACGTAGAATAAAAATAAAATGTAACTTCCGATTTTTGTCTCATAGGAATAATAATGATACTATTCTTCTAGTCTCAGTTTATATAATATATTTAAAAAGCACAATATTCAGCATACAGAGAGTACAAAACAAGTCTTATTGATCAATTCTTGGAAGGTTCTCTTCTGTTTTAAAGTGTGTTCGAATCTTGTCATATCTTTAACTTTTTCTCCTCAAAGTTTTAATAAGTAGCTTTGTTGTTGTAAATTATCCATTGCGGCTGCATTTGAATCTCCAGACTCTGAAATCCATTTTAGAAAAGCATTTTATTTTGTTCCGCATGAACTTTAGTGTCGTTTTTCCACTTCGCCGTTGTCCTAACTTGAACTTGGCGCGAGATATACATATAATGATACAGAATCTTGAACCGTTTTGCGCAACTGTTAGTTTTATTTTAAAAGTTGTAAAAGTACTTTCTTTTAGTTAGTGTGATCGAAAGAGAACATTTTTAATTTTGACAATAAGGTATAAATTACTTTAGAACGCAAAAAATAAAAATCCTTTTAAAAATGAAATGTGTTTATCTCTCGTGTGTGTTTTGTCTCTTTCTCTCTCTCTGTAGGCTAAAAATGAGATTTTTGTTGCACGGAAAATAAAGTCTTTTTTTCTCTTATAGATGTCTTACTGTTCCGAACATTTCTAATGAAAAAACTCCAAATTTTCCAGCCGTCAATCTAAGCGGAATTGTAGATCGATACAACATAAACATTAAGTTCTTCGCGTCTTTCGATGATATATCGTACCACTTGCATTCGTACACGCCATACGCCATATTGGTGCTCTGAAAATTATATTTCTGTAGATCCAAAATTATTTAACGACACGACTGGCCAAAATTAATTTTTATTAAATCACAACGTTTCGACTCTAATCGGATCCTTATCAAGTGAGATATTTTTACACAGCTTCAACTCACAGCTTCACTTGATAAGGATCCGATTATGGTCGAAACGTTGTGATTTAAAAAAAGAATTAATTTTGGCCAGTTGTGTCGTTAAATAATTTTGGATCGTCTTTAATATTTACTGGCGAAGAGAAATTATTGTTATTATATTTCTGGTTTACACAGAAAAATCGCGTTTGACGTACATAATTACTTTACCTCCGTTAAAAGTTTTTCAGCAGAGTAACAATAAATATACAAATGTGTCAATACAAGAACGACGTAAAACGAGAGAAAACCCATTTTGACAAGAGATACATCCAAATGATTTGATATTATCTGAAAATAATACTTTTCTATTTTTAAGTCGAACAATTGTTTTTATTAATCAACCGTTTGTAACAATAACCATAAAATTTTAACCTATATCTCAATTTTTTATCAAGAAATCATTATTAAACTAAAAAATTAAAAACATTTAAATTAAAAATTAAAATTAAAAAATTTAACATGTATTAAATTTTTCTGTTGCATAAACATAAACATAACTATACAGAAAACAAATATATCTTACTTACCATGAAAACTTGAAAGCTTTCAAAACACAGTTGAAAAGTAGCGGCAAACATGTGTACAAATAACACAGCGCTATAGCAGTCGTCAACTGTCTTTGCGTTCCTTAAAAATTCATGTATTTCATATATACTCTAATTAATTATATTATTGATTAATTATAATTATATTGTACAAATTAATGTACAAATTTTAAAAAAGATTTAATTTAGATCTCAATTTCTGAAAGTAAACTTATATCTCTTTTTTTTATTGTCCACAGTTTGAGTTTTAAGACTTTTTAAAATTTGTAGAATCTTTAGAATCATATTATATGTTTAAAAAAATATCTTATATAATCAGAAAAATATTTTTTGTCTATGAGACATTGTATACACCCCTTTTTATAAATATGAAAGAGATAGACACATTGAATTTTATTTTAAAATATTATAAATAATTAATGATGATATCTGATGAATAAATTGCTGTAAATGTTTAAAAATGTTTTGCACTATATTAAATAACCTGCCTTGAAATTTGTTGGCATACCTGATGAGATGTTCGTGACGGATAGTGATCGCAGCTAAGCCTTTCTTAAATCTCGAGGAGGATATAAATCCTTCGGCTAATTTGTCGACCAGATCGTTAAGTGCCGTTCGTAGATTTATCAGCTGCGCGCATATATGCAGCAGGAGTATCGAGACGAAACTGTCGACGGTAGAGTTGATGAGGGCCGTGTATATGCCGCCGGAAAGTTGAGTAAAAAAAGTAATTTCGTAGTTCGGACTCCTGTGAATGTTGTAAGGATAGGTGGACCCATACACGAGGGTCCGTTGAGATTGGTGCATATTTCGATAGAACTTCCGCAGATTGAAAAAAAGGTAAAATGAGAGCGCGCACACGCTGCACACGTAACAACTAAAAGATAAGATTCTGCCACGTCTCGCAATATTTAACATTGTATTTCGTGCCCGGTCGTTCTTCGAAGTCATCCAATCGGTCACGACCGATGTCATCAGCGTTCGAAGTGCTTTCGGATTAAACATGATACATCAGTACGAATAGCATGAATGGACGAGATCGTTTTTATATAAATAAAACTGTTGTACAATATTGATGTTAAAATTAAATAACGAATTTTCACATTTATATCTCACGCGATAAGAATATATCAATCCAATAACTTACTTTCACCGTGATACCAAGTACCGACCAATTTGCATAGTGCCATCAAGCTGTAGTTTGCGGAAGCGACGTATTCCACCATCCGTGCCACATTACCCCAGGCAAGAATCATATTCGTCAATTGCGGCACGATCACGTAAAGGCACAGGATACACATTACAATTATGAATCTTATGCTTGGTCGGTGGAAGTCACTCGAAGGCGTGAATGGATCGGGCCATACGCCGAATATCCGCAAACATTGGCGACTCAGCGCAAAGGCGTAATTGAAATCTAATCATAAAATCGCATTTCATAAAGAATATTTCAGCTTATTGCTAATTTAGAAAAAACATTATCCCTTTACATTATTTTTTTCAATTTTTTTTACTGTCTTAATGCTAGAAGTAATCACTTTATATTTTACAAATGTTTTGTAGTTATATATAAAGGTATCTCTAAGTAGCACTCATAGTAAATTTCACTTTATTTGTATTATTTCTTACAATTTATCATGGAATATTACAACTAATTAGAACTGGCTCAGGAGAAATATCAAAAAGAGATGAAGAATAGAAGCAAAATAACATGTCAAGAGACACGGTAGTGTACACGCGCAGCGCGAGACCGCCCCGTGTATCTTTACGCGAACTCGTTGTGAGTTATACCCGGGATTATTAGATATTATTTTACTGAAGTTAAACTAAAAATTGAAAGTGTTCTTAGTAATAGCATTTATATAATAACTCTCTTTAAAAGGTTCTTCTTTTGTAAGATTTTGTATTATTGTTCTGACGAAAAAGACTGCTATTTTAATCGTACTTCGATTTTTAAGAGTTAAGATTTTCGACAAACTCTTTGTCTATATAGCAGAGAGATGTAAGAAATAAATCGTGCACACATCAGCAGAATTAACCGTTTAATTTATGCACCATGTTCAACCTTGGCACTCAAAACTCACTTTGAAACAATCTATACGCGTCGAAAAAACGAGCTTTTGCAAGCATATCGAAAGTTTTATGTGTTTTCGCAAAACTTTCGTGGAACACGAAGTTGCGAACTTTTATGACAGATGTATAGACACCTGGCAAAAAATAAATGCGAGTTTTTGCGACAAATTATTAAAAGCGAATTATTCCCTTTATTAAATGAGAAATTTTTAGTTATGTAAATTATTATTTGTTTATAATATTGAACGTCTCTTATTAAAGAATTATTTCATAAACAACACTTTAAGTAATAAACAGGATATATAGTCAAGAGAAGAAATATCTTTGTAATGGTAAAAAAGAAAAAATAAATTGTAATATAAAACAATATGATTAGTTAAAATTGGAAATAAGAAAAATTTTGAAATCGAATCACTAATATCAAGATAAATAATATTTTATATAAAATAAATTATTTAATAATATAAGGATTTCATTAATTTATTACTTTACCGATACTAATTTAATTATAATTAATTTTGAAAATGATTGAAAGTGTAAGTTTTATACTATATTGTATTATATTTCACTTGATGCGGTTATTTATTATTTTTAGTGGAATATCGTGGTGCAAACTTTTTGCTACTTTTTCAAGATATGTTCTACCTTCGTTGACGTTCATTGCAGTTCACGGAACGAAAATTATCGTTTAACTGAGTCGCTCTTCGTGATTATGTCAAACCGTCTGATTTTGCGCTTGCTCAGTAAACGAAGGATTAAACCTACCATCTGTGAGTACTTCGGCGAACCCTTTTGATAAGAATCAATAGTAACATGAGCAGTACATGATCACCATGCGCTGTAAATACCGTGAATGTAGTGCTTGCTTTTGGGCTATAAGCAAATTGCTTGCCCGACGAGGACTTTTCGTTCATTCACATCGACCAGTGCTTAATTTCCAGTGGTTCAAAATCCGCAAAGAGATGTCACTGAAGTAAGATTGAATAGACTCGAACATTGCACGTATGTCGTAAAAAATATCATTTATTCGTGGTAAGGGGAGAAATAAATACATTCGCGTAACGGCTGGCGACGTTCTCTTTCTAAAATTAGTAATATTTAGTAACGTTTTGATCGTTTCTGACCTCTCAACGCGTCGAAATAAATTAAGTACTTCAAGCATGCGGCGCATAATTTCGGACGGAATGCAGGTATCAGAAATGAGACGAGATAAAGTGACGGGCAGAAATATTCATTAGAGGATGATTAAGAAATACCGGGATATGATGATGAAATTGGAAACATTCGGAAATTGCAGAGGATGCAACTTACTTACCGCGGGGTTATATCTTCTTTCTTAAAGTCTAAACTTGATTGTCTAAATTACAAATATGAGTGCATATTAAATAAAATCGTCTTGATTGCAAATGTGCACAGTTTTGACTCAGTATTGACTCAACGTACTTGATGAAAACATTTAATTACAAAATCATCTCAAACACAAATTAATGAAGTACTTTTCTAAAGATTACGTTGAAGATTTTAAATGTAACTAATTACAATTATGCGAGTCGTAATTGTCGGCAAATGTACATTTATTAAACGTCATTGTCGTCGTCTGTACAATTGGTTTTTTCATTTTTGGATGGCGTAATTTTTCGTTAGCGTTGCGTTTAAAAAATTTATTGGGAATATCCCGACAAGTTTTCATGACAACTTCTCTACATCGTTGATATACAAGCGATCGCCTTTTAAAACTAGCCAAACATCACGTACTGTTTCTTATTGATACTAGGTCAATAGATTAAGTTGCACGAAAGACTTGCACGAAGGTAAATAAATTATATTGTATTGTTAATAATGAGCATAGTTTTATTAGTTTTTTTAAATAGTTTTACAATTTATGTGTAGGGGAACTGTGTCTAATATCGCCCTTGTTCCTCATTCCGCACCCTACGATATTGAGACTACGATACTGTTACGTGTTTCATTCTGTCAGTGAGCAGTGGAAGCTGTTGAACAACGCTGCTTTGGATAATCTTTTGTTTTACTTCAGTTAGAAATGTGATATGAAATGTAGCGTGACAGTTTATAGTTTTAACGAGGTTTCGAAATTCCGCAAGAGGTATCTTACGTTATTAATACAGCAAAAAAATATGTGCTAAGAACGAATTTCTGCTTAAAACATGTTATATTGTGTCTAATTTTATTCCTAAATTAGAGATATTCGTGGCTAACTATTATTTTGACGCTTTAATCGGTTATGTTTCTTCCGTGCGCTATTTCTAATTCCGCCCTCGAATATTCATTATACCGTCCATTTTTCCTAATTGGTCTGCCTTTAGAATATCTATGAAGCTCCCTCAGTCTCCAATGTGTAACAAGATGTTTCCAAGAGTAAATCGGCCAGGCAGGATGACTACATCACTTCACCCTATAGTCCGTGAAACCCCATGGACTTTCTTAATCGTTAAAAGAGAGTATTTTTTTTACCAACCTTATGTGTTTTATTTTAAGTTGTTTCTATTTCCAACATATATTGCGTGTCATGATTGTACAAAATTTAACAAAATTTAACAAAGTTTAACAAAAATAATGGTGTAAGGGTGCGATATTAAAAACATTTTTTTTCGATGTCGAAAAATGCTACTTTTTTTCAGAAAAAATAGTTAAAATAAACCTTGAACACATTCATGCTATAGAGATCATATTATGATAATCCTAGAATAAAATGATGCGATTTAGTTATATTTTTATAGAAGTTTTTAGTCAAAATTTTGGTTTTTAAAAATGTGGTACGATATTAGGCACAGTTCCCTTGTAGCATCATTTTTTTAATTAAGAAATTAAGTTGTAACGCCGAAAAATGATAAATAAATAATATGTTTTGTTGCACAAAAACATATTTATCCAGCAAAAATTACATTTTAGGTATAATAATATATGTTATCCTATTAACACAGTATATAGAAAATAAGTAGTAATCAAGTATCGCAATTAATTTCGTATCATTCCAGCATTATACTCTAATCCATCATTGTCAGCAATGCAGATAGGTATCCCATTGACGTTTTCACCGTCTGTGTAGAATAAAAATAAAATATAATTTCCGATTTTTGTCTTATCGGTTTAATAAAAATGATACTATTTTGATACCCTTAGTTTATAATATAATATATTTAAAAAGCACAATATTCAGCTTACAGAGAACTTGATGGCACGAGATGCAACCGTGATATATATGTATATGATGGTGCAGAATTTTGAGCCATTCTGCTTCGAGCAACTGCAGCTCGGATTTAATTTAATAAGTTGTAAAAGTATCTTTTTCAATTAGTAGGATCGAAAGAGAACATTTTTAATTTTTCTAATAAAGTATAAATTACTTTAGAACGCGAAAAATAAAAACCTTATTAAATATTAGAAATGTTTATTATCGTGTTTTTTGTCTCTCTCTGTCTCTCTCTGTAGGCTAAAAATGAGATTTTTGTTGTGCGGAAAATAAAATGTTTTTTCTATTAGATATCTTACTGTTCCGAACATTTCTAATGAAAAAGCTCCAAATTTTCCAGCCGTCAATCTAAGCGGAACTGTAGATCGATACGCCATAAACATTAAATTTTTCGCGTCTTTCGGTGATATATCGTACCACTTGCATTCATACACGCCATACGCCATACTGGTGCTCTGAAAATTATATTTCTGGTTTACACAAAATAATCGCTTTTGATATACATAGTTCTACTTTACCTCCGTTAAAAGTCTTTCAGCTGAGTAACAATAAATATACAAATGTGTCAATACAAGAAGGACGTAAAACGAGAGAAAACACACTTTAACAAGAGGTACATCCAAATGATTTGATACTATCTGAAAATAATGCTTTTTTATTTTTAAGTTCAACAATTGTTTATAATAATCAATCGTAAAATTTTAATCTATATCTCAACTCTATCAAAAAAACATTACTATTAAACTAAAAAATTGAAACAGGTATTAAATTTTTCTGTTGCATAAAGAAAACAAAATAAATCATCTCACTTACCGTGAAAACTTGAAAGCTTTCAAAACACAGTTGAAAAGTAGCGGCAAACATGTGTACAAATAACACTGCGCTATAGCAGTCGTCAACTATCTTTGCGTTCCTTAAAAATTCATATATTTCATATTCTAATTAATTATTGATTAATTATAATTATTTTAATGTACAAATTTTAAAAAAGATTTAATATATAAGATATCAATTTTTTAAGTAAACTGATATCTTACTTTTTAATTGTCCACATTTAAGTCCGATAATCTTAAATTTTTTTAAAATTTGTAGAATCTTTAGAATTATATTATATTTAAATAAAAAAGAACTATCTTAATTAGGAAGTATTTTTTGTCTATGGGGCATTGTATACATCTCTTCTTATAATATGAAAGAGAGAGAGAGAGAGAGAGAGAGAGAGAGAGAGAGAGAGAGAGAGAGACACATTGAATTTTATTTTAAGATATCATAAATAATTAATAATGATATCTTATGAATAAATTGCTGTAAATGTTTAGAGATGTTTTGCACTATATTAAATAACCTGCCTTGAAATTTGTCGCCATACCTGATGAGATGTTCGTGACGGACAGTGATCGCGGCTAAACCTTCCTTAAATGTCGAGGAGGATATAGATCCTTTGGCTAGTTTGTCGACTAGGTCGTTCAGTGCCGTTCGTAGATTTATCAGTTGTGCGCTTATGTGCAGCACGAGTAACGAGACGAAACTGTCGACGGTACAGTTGATGAGGGCCGAGTACGTACCGCCGGAAAGTTGAGTGAAAAAAGTAATTTCGTAGTTCGGACTCTTTTGAATGTTGTAAGGATAGGTAAACCGATACACGAGGGCCCGTTGAGGTTGGTGCATATTTCGATAGAACTTCAGCAGATTGAGAGAAATGTAAAACGTGACTGTGCACGTGGAGGCCACGTAACATCTAAGAGATAAGGTTCTGCCACGTCTCGCAGTATTTAACATTGTATTTCGTTCCCGATCGTTCTTCGACGTCATCCAATCGGTCATGACCGATGTCATCAGCGTTCGAAGCGCTTTCGGATTAAACATAATGCATCAGTACGAATAGTATGGATGGACGAGACCATTTTTACATAAATAAAACTGTTGTACAATATTGATATTAGAATTAAATAACGAATTTTTATCTCTCTTTACATTTATTTCTCACGATAAAAATATCGATATAATAACTTACTTTCACCGTGATACCAAGTACCGACTAATTTGCATAGTGCCATCAAGCTGAAGTTCGCAGAGGCAACGTATTCCACCATCCGAACCACATTACCCCAAGCAAGGATCATATTCGTTAATTGCGGCACGATCACGTAAAGACACAGGATACACGTAACAATTATGAATCTTATGCTTGGCCGGTGAAAATCACTCAAAGGCGTAAATGGATCTGGCCATACGCCTAATATCCGTAAACATTGACGACTCAGCGCAAAGGCGTAATTTAAATCTAATCATTAAATCAAATTTTACAAGGAATATTTCTACTTATTGCTCATTTAGAAGAAACATTATCCCTCTACGTTATTTAAAAAAAATTTTTTTACTGTTTTTCAATCATGAGACGTAATCATTTATTTATTTATTAAATTTAAAATCCGCGTCATATTTTAAAAATATTTTGTAGTTAAAGGTATCTCTAATTGTAAGTAGCACTCATAGTAAATTTCACTCTTCTCATTTGTGTTACTTTTTACAATTTGTCATAAAATATTATAAGTTACAACTAATTGGAATTGTTAAGGGGAAATATCAAAAACAGATGAATAGTAGAAGTAAAAAAATAATACATATTATTTTACTAAAACTAAACTAAAAATTTAAAGTGTGTGTTCTTAGTAATAACATTTATAACTCTTTTTAAAAGATTTTTCCTCTTTTACAAGATTTTATATTATTATTTTGACGCTATTTTAATCGTACTTCGGTTTTCTAAGAATTAAAGTTTCCGACAAACTCTTTGTCTATAACGGAGAGAAGAAAGAAATAGATCGTGCACACATCAACAGAATTAACCGTTCAATTTATGCACCATGTTCAACTTTGCCACTCAAAAACACTTTGGATCAATCTATACGTCGAGAAAGCAAGGTTTTGTTAGCATAGAAAGTTTCGTATCTATTCTCGGAAACTTTCATGTTCTCGGAAACACGAAGTTCCGAACTTTTATGACAGATGTATAGACACCTGGCAAAAAATGAATGCGGGTTTTTGCGACAAATTATTGAAAGCGAATTATTCCTTTTATTTGATAAGTAACCGTTAGTTATCTAAATTAAATTATTATATATTATAATGTTGAACGTCTCTTACTAAGGAATCATTCCATAAGCAACATATATTAAGTAACAAACAGAATATGTGGTCACTTTAAGAAAAGAAATATCTTTGTAACGCTAAGATAGTAAAAGTAAATTGTAATGTCAAACAATATGACTAGTTAGAATTGATTAGGTAAAATTAAAAAAATATTAAAAACGAAACATTATTAACATAAATAATATTTTATATGAAACAAATTATTTAATAACATTTCTTCTTTAACTTTGTTTTTTTACGGATAGAAGTTTAGTTATAATTAGTTTTTGGGAAAATTTTATACATTTTTAACCGGAATGAAAAGTTCTTATTAACACACAAATGATTGAAAACGCAAGTTTTATATTATATTGTATTATATTTCACTCGACGGGCGCGCTTATTTATAATTTTTAGTATAATATCGTGGTGCAAACTTTTTGCTACTTTTCCGAGATATGTTCTACCTTCGTTGACGTTCATTGCAGTTCACGGAACGAAAATTATCGTTTAACTGAGTCGCTCTTCGTGATTATGTCAAACTGTCTGATTTTGCGCTTGCTCAGTACACGAAGGATTGAACCGCTACCATCTATGAGTACTTCTGCAAACCCTTTCGGATAAGAATCAATAGTAACATGCATGAGGAGTACGTGATCACCGTGCAGTGTATCAAATACCGTGAATGTAGCGCTTGCTTTTCGACTATAAGCAAATTGCTTGCCCAACGAGGAATATTCGTTCATTCACATCGACCAGTGCTTAATTTCCAGCGGTTCAAAATCTGCAAAGAGATGTCACTGAAGTAAGAATGAATAGACTCGAACATTGCACGTATGTCGTAAAAAATATAATTTATTCATTGTAAGGAGGGAAATAAATATATTCGCGTAAACGGCTGGCGATGACGTTTCTCTTTCTAAAATTAGTAATATTTAGTAACGTTTTGATCGTTTCTGACCGCTCAACGCGTCGAAATAAATTATACTTTACGCATGACAATTTATATTTGGACGGAATGCTGGGATCAGAAATAAGACGAGATGAAGCGACAGGCGAAGATATTCAACAGGGATGAGGAAATACCGCAATACGGTAAAATTGGAAACATTCGGAAATTGCATTAAAATGCAACTCACTTACCGCCAAGCTTACATCTTCTCTCTTAAAATCTATACTTAATTATCTAAATTAAAAATATGAGTGCATATTAAATAATATCGCCTCGGTGGCAAGTATGTACAGTTTTGGCTCGGTGCTGACTCAACGTGTTTAACGAAAACATGTTTAATTGCAGAATCATCGCAAACGCAAATTAATGAAGTGTTTTCCTGAAGATCTCGTTGAAGATTTTAAGTGTAACTGATCACAATCACGCGAGTCATAAATTTCTATTAATCGAAAAATATTTTATATACCATGCGAATTTATTATATCCGGCGAGCCTTGGAAGAACGCATTAATTCTATTTAATGTTGGCATTTGTATGCATCAACATGTTTGAGTAAACTAGTTTTATGTAAAAAAAATGTTTCGTGCTGATTTGTTTGTTGTTTCGTTAGTTATTTGACGCAGTTAAGGAATTCGCGCATTGTTAATAATTTTATAAGATGTCCTGTTGGCATTTTTGACGCAAGAATATTTTCCGTTGATAATCAAAATAAATTGTCCCATAATAGAAACGTCGAGACGAGAGCAGTTTGTGCATTGTGTCCGAGAAAAGAAGGGGGATTTAACTAATTAGGATCCTTTCCGGGATGCAAATGCAACAAAATGCTAAGAGTAGAATATCTTTTTTTACAGAACTGAATTAGAGTTGAAAGTGCCAACTTGTAGGAGATGAGTCGATGAATGCAATTTGAGAACTACAGGCGTGTCTTAAAGAAAGACGTTGCCGGGTCTTGCCTGTGGGCACAGGAAGCTGGAACAATCGTGTCTTCTGACAGCGTCCATGACCTCCTCGAAGTGACTGGACACCTGTATGGCCGCTCCAGGTTGGATTCTGTAAGTACGCGTGAACGTCGATTAGTGTAGGATAGCGAACCATTAGAAAGTCGGAGACACACTTCGACAAATGACCGGCACCGCGGTTAATTACTAATTAGGTGTGCACTAGATTGCGAATCTTTAATCTTCTCACCGTGTTCTCCATTAACGATCGCTCGCTCCAATTAACTCGCTTTCTTTAGGGCGCGCGGCGCACCGATTCGGGATACATAATCTGATTTAGGAAGTATCTGTACTTTCATCCTGAGGTAAATTAAAGACTAATTAAGTATTTATTAATTATAATGCATTATAATTGTATGGAGTAAAATTTAATTATGCTTCTTGAATATAAACGCGACGATAGGTTAATCTCAAACTAAGCAAATAAAAGAGAAGTAAAATTTGTTTTAGTAAAATTTTATTTCAATATTTTCTAGTTTCATTTAATATTTATCGACTAATTAAATGCACGAAATTGAGAGAAACGGACTTGTTTTAGAGAAGTTTTAAAATCTTGGAGGCACAATGTATGTAACCGTGAGCAGAAAACTGGCAAAGGAAGTATATTGTCCTTCTTTCATTGGACATTGCAATTCTCGCTATTTTTAGAAATGCGGTTTGTCCCGCAAATTCTCGTCACGTATGTGAGAACTGCTTGCTCGGGAATAGTATGCATTACAACATAGTACATGATATAATGCCGCTCTCTCATCGGTATATGGATGCACGCGTTTGCAGTGAATCGAATTGAATAAATAGCGTGTATTTCACGTGTTGTCGGTACAGGAAATGCCATATTTGTCATTATCATTAACAATTCCTTCGTATATAACAAACACGTAATATCGTAATTACTCGCGAGAAGCTCTCTTATCCCACTTTGCACTTATCTCAAGCGATACTTATCTTTCTTAAACGAGACCTTGTAAACTCCTCGAAGTTTTCCGAATTCTAACTATTTCTAACTTTCGAAACTAAAAGACATGTGAAACAGTCTTCATTACATTGGAATGATGTAAATAAAAAGGTGTGTGAAAATTTATTTGTATCCGTTACGAATTAATTAATTTATAATTATGTGTTAATAATTACGAATATAAATATTTCCAATATGCAAATTTTAAACAGGGTGAATTATTTAATGACATGATACATTTCGCTTAATTACCATAACACTGATGAAACCACATCAGAAAGCGACTCAGTAGAGAATTATATACACGGTTAGGAAGAACTGGAAAGAGAATCGAACGCGACGTAGTAAGTAAATTATCATACAGCTGCACGCGAGTTTTCTCTTTGTCTTTGCTTTTCTTTTGTTTTCGTGATAACATGTTTGAGTCTCTTTCTCTCTGTCTCTTTCTTTCTCTCCCTCTTTCTCTCGCCCATTTTTTTCTATCGTACATGGCCAGCGCGATAGCGGACAGGGGGCAGCGTGCGCGTACAGTGAAACTGTGCTAAGAGGTAAAAGTCGAATCAGTCAGTAGGACGTCGTCGGCGAAAGCTGGAAGAAAGTTATACACTCGGGCTATAGTTCCGACTGTTATCGGTGTCTCGTTGACGCTTCGAGTGCCTGATAGTTCTGGTCGATTAAATCGGCTTGTACGGTTTCGTGAGAACACGGCGAGAGTCGATGCGATAGTTCATTGTATTTTGAGAGTGACCATTACCAACAAATAACGGCTAGCAATATCTTTAATAAAGCAAGCGTAACCGCAATATACCTATGTGCATATTATACGCGTATTATTTTATAAATGCTAACAGTGAAGAAAAACTGTCACATTAATTATGACATCTTTAATAAGAAATTTTACTTTGATGTAATACTGCAATCAATCATTGTTATATGAGAATTTTGAACAAATACTGAAATAATATACTTCAAAAATAAAAATAGAAATAATTAAATACTGTACTTAAAAAATAAAAATTATATTAATAAAAATAAGTAAGAAAAATGAAAGATTTAAATGCAGTATGTATCTTAACAACGATCTCAAAAATTTTAAGTGAAAGAATCAAAAGACAAACAAATACCTAACAAAAGAAGATAATAATTTTTAAATAGAAATGTAAAAGGTACAATTGTAATAATTTTTTATTCCACCGAAATTTTTTCAATTTTAAATAATCTGTTAAATTTACATAAATCGCGTATCCATCCGATTATATTATAATAATTATGTTCTAAGGTCATTCAATGATTTCCGAACGTAAAATAATAAAATAGAAATGTTTCCGTCTCTTATAAAATGTAATAGATCGAAAGTACTCACAGTCTCAGTAATGCTGCCATCTTTTTCTCCATTAGCACCGAGGCATCGGAACCTCTTTCGATCATCGTGTCGCAAAATATCCTCTTAGCGCAGGGCGTATTTGTCCAATCGCCCGGTATGTGAGCAACTTCCGCGACTTCCGCATTCTCCAGATTCTGCAACGTGTCTAGAAGCTCCTGGTCACTTTCGACATTTCGCTTTCGTCTCCTGTTTGTTGTTTCCTTCTCGAGATCACTCCCGAGAACTTGCGATCTGTCCAACACGAAAGAAGCACCGTCGGCTCTCTGATTTCTTCTTCGTCCATTATCTTCATTTACCGAAGCCGCGGCGTTTTTCAATCCGTTCTGATTCAACATATCTACTTGAAGATTTTCTGATGGGATCTTCAAGCTGTCTTCGACAATTAGAATAGCATTTTTATTCAGGTGTTTCTCCTTATTTTTCTTTGGAATTAGGAATTCGGCGATGTCGACGCGATCCGAGCCAGCAGGCAGATCAATTTCCACGATCTCGCTGATGGAATCGGCCCCTTTCCTCTGGAAACGCTTGCTGCGGACCAGATTTTTCATGTCGGCGTCCGTCTTAAAGATATCTAGATAGTCGAGACTTCTCTTTTTACGTCTATGAGTCTCCACGTAATCAGCTTCGTCCACCACCTGTTTACTCTCCCGATTTTCAATCCTCTCGGCGTTACGCTTGTCCTCCTCCAGGACCAAGAAGACCCCGTCGCTTTCCCCGGAGTTCGTGCCCTCGTTTCCCGCTTTGTCGTCCTGGGGGACGTTTTGCAGAATGTACAGGGTCTGCGGCGTCGCTTCGTTCGATCTTACACTCTCGTCCTCGAGCGTTCCTAAGTACGCTCCAGCTTCCAATGCGCGCTTGTGCTCTAAATCGGCGTCGTCCACGTTTGATCGTTTCAAAACGTCGACATCGAGATACCGTCCGACCGCCACGGCGCCTATGCCGAGGGCGGCGCCAGATGCGACGAGACCTAGAGCCGGTATTAGGATACTGGTACCTGACGCCACCGTGTCGATCTTGTCCTGAGCCTCCTTGCCCTTGGACAGACCGAGATTCTGCGAGATCTTGTGAGTAGCCTCCACCAAAGGATCGATCACCGGCCTAGTAAACTGCGAGACCCTCTCGACTCCGGTGGAGAACTGGTTCTTCAGATTTTCTGAGATTTTCACCCAGAAAGGCGGCTCGTACGGTCGTTTCAAGCCGTAGAAGTGCTGATTCGGATAGTAGTTCTTCGTGGTGTAGCTGTCCACGATGTTCTTATTGTTCAGCACGTACTTCTTCTTGTGACGTTGCTCGGTGAACGAGTGTTGATTCTCCGGGAAATTGTCCGGTCGGCGTTTCTCGTTCTTCAGGATCTTAGCCGGTTGCACGCCCAGCTCCGGATGGGCGTACTGGAGAACCGGCGCGCGGGCGCCGGCCTTCAGCGCCACCGGCGCGATGGTCTGACTCTCGGGGGTGTAACGTTGAGAGATCGGGTAGCTCGCGACGCCGTCCGGATGCAGCATCCTCTTGTGGACACTCGCGCGGTAATGGTCGTTACGTGGCTCGTACACCTCAGCCTTCAAGGCTTCGTTTTTGTAATTTCTCGGATCCCACTCGAAGTACACGTTGCGGGCTTCCTCGTCGTAATTACGACCGTACCTGTCGGGCGTAAGGCAAAATGAGAAAACTGTGAAGAATATTGTCAAATGTAACAATATAATAATCTGTAATTAATAAATAACTAAAATGATTGATATAGTTATTAAATTTTATCAGCATTTATGTTTATGTGGATGTGATAAGTAGTTGTAATTGGCGAGTCTTTATTTTAAGCACTCTTTTTTTGCCGATACTCAAGCAATATTTGACTAATTTTCTACAAGCCGTATCTTTCCTTACCTTCGATTAATATCCTTAAAGAACTTCTCGAATTTCTGCCTTTCTGCGTTATCACCGAAAAGCTCAACGGGAGGATCCGCGGTAACCGTCGGACTGCCTTCAGGTGTTATCAGCTTGTTGTTGATAACTCGAGCGTTTCGCCAGGTCTGCACCTTGTCGATAGGCTCGTCGGGCACTCTCGTACCATGAATTACCGGCGTGCCGTCGATGTCCAGCGACATAGGCGATCTCTTCGGCACGGTCTTCACGTTGATCTCCGAACGAACAGTCACCTCCGGAGGTACAGCTTTACCATCTCGATTCTTCAACAGGTTGGCACCAATATTTGTCCTCGTAGACGTTATATGAGGTATATACATGTAATGAAACCCATCGTTCGCAACACCTTGATCGTTAAGCTCGAGGTTTCTCTGAGCTCGGTCCTGGAAGTTCCTGGCAAACAGGATACTGCCGAGTCCAGCCTCGCCCAGCCTGTCGTAGTTCGTTCTCTCCTCGACGGTGGACTCCAAGTTTACCGGCAACGGTTTCCAATTTCGATACTCCTCCTCTTCTTCCGGCGTCTCTAGTTTCAAGGCTCTTCCCTCCGCGTCCAACGGTGTCCAACTACCATAATCGATTACACTGATAGGTTGACTTTTCTCAGATGCCGGTTTCTTATCGATTCGATCGATGTCCGGCTTTTTATTTTTTGATTCCGAAGATCTGGAGATCGTCGCCCTGATCTGTTCCACTTGAGCTTCCTCGAGTCTTCGAACCTCATCCTTCCTTTTGGCTTCGTTTTCCTCATCATTGAGCACTGATTCATTCTGTGCATTTATCGAAAAATTTCTTTTATTTTCTAATATAAAATTCGAATCTTCTCGAGCAGGTTTTGAATCATTGAACGATAATTTGTCTCGTCGCTTGATGATCAAAGTGGCCACGTTGCCTTCGCTCGTTCGCACTTTCAGCTCTTCCGTTTCACCCGGAAGACTGCGAGAGACCTTCAACATCGTCCTGGTATAGCCTGGTTTGGGTAACTCGCCATAGCATGTGCCAAGGGTCAAGGCCACGAAGAACAGAAGAGAGATAATCTAAAATAAAATTAAATTGCGTAATATAAAATCCATCATATAATTCTTGAAACTGTCAAATTATATTTTCTATACTGACTTTTAGCTTTTTCAATCAAAAATAATTGTCGCAATAAATTAGTTATTCTATAGATCAATAATACCTAACATTAAAAATATTATAGTAGATTTCTTATCCAAATTTCTGTTTTCAACTAATAGTGGCCAAGATGTAACATGAACGAAATTTTGAAAAAACAAAAAAAAAACATGATTGGGAAATGTTACGTTAGATCTGTGCAAAGTTGCAATTTTTCTTCAGTTTACGGTTGACTTCGATTGTTTGATAATTTTCATCGACACGACGGGGTGACGCGACGCCTCATCAGAGATACTGCGCGCGCTGTAATTCTTGCGTGAGCGTGTGCATCTGATGTTGCGTACCATGCATGATTGCGCCTCGACGATTGAAGAACAAACGGAGACGACCGGAATGCGAAATGAGTTTAAAAAAAAAGGTTTTCGAAAGTCGGCCTTACACGAGTCCCTAGAAGCCCCGCTGCAATCTGCCCGCAAACAAATACACCGGCAAACATTTAACTGCCGTGGTTTTCGAGTCGCGTCCCGCGAATTCGCGTCAGCGCGCATCTCGATTTATTCGTAACGGATGAATCGGCCGAGTCATCGGAGCGGCAACGCTCGAGCGGTTCGGCGCCGAGAGAAATTTAATAGCCCCTCGAGATTGCCGGCATTCTTTCCCGGCATTAGAAAATAGCAATGTAGTAACCGAACGACGGGTTACTTTCTATTATCTAAAATGTGACGATTACCCCCGATTGGAATTACGCGCAGCTGACAATCGCGCGATTGCACCTGTAAATTTGCAGCTGACACATTGCGTGAATTATAAAATATCATCTCGACGTATCGAAACTAGGTGATAGAATCGTAACACACGGAGTGCTCGCGAAGAAATACGAATATGTAGATCATTAAAGTAGATAGCAGAACGTCCGCCTTCTCGGGGGAGGGGGGATCGATGGTCGCGCCAGTAATTAATTAATAAAAATTTGTGCTATTAGTCTCGTTTCTTTGGAGATTGTCATTATTTGGAGTGCAACCTTTCGAAATCACTCAAAGTCCTCGTTAACGAGAAAACGTCCGAACATCCGGCCGTTGAAGTACGTGCACTTGAAGTTCGACGTGTGTTACGGCGGGGGAAAAAAAATACTTTCTAATCGCGCACGCGCAAAAAGCGGATAAAATGAAATAAAATCGTGAAAGGTGGCTCTGGACCGAGCGCGCGCTCCGCCAACAAGTGAAATGGAACGACATGCTTTCCCCGTGCACGTTTTGCGCGAAACACGCGCGTGCGTTAACTCGTCTACTATATGGCCGCGTACGTATCGTGCCATATATATGTATATACGTCAGCAGGGAGTATGCGAAACGATCCACTTTTTCCATTCCGATGACTTTCGATAGACGATTGACAACTATTGATATCTGATATTGATACGTGGCCGAAAGAGTACTTTTTGCAATCTCTCGTATTAATTTCGATAGCAATTGCTCATTTATTTGTCTCATACACATTACACATTCAAGAATTAGGATTTAATCGACTTGATTAGAAATTACACTTTTAAGAGCATTTCAAGAATAAAAGGTCGATTATTCTCCCAAAGCTATAGATTACGTTTAAAATAATTTGGAACCTTGCGCGAATGTAAATAGAAATCCAATGAGTAATTATATTTTATCGCGTTTAGAAAATAATTTTGGCAAATTTATTAATTAAAATACTTGAAATTATTTCTTCAGCTATTAAGATTGTCTCTATCTTATTACACTACATTAAATTTTATATTTTTATGATTTTCTTTTCTTTTTATGTGATTTGTATGTCTTTTTATTTAAGTCTAAAATCTTATACCAACATTCGTTTTTAATTTTACGTTTAATAAATTAATTATTTAATAATAATTAATAAACCGCTTAATAATTAAATTATTAATTAACCATTTATTATATATTTATTTTTGAAAAATGATGTATACATTTTCCATTTGAAGGACCGAATTTCGTGCGAAACATAAAAGGATCTCGGTTAGTTTAACGCTATATACGCATTAAGGCGAAGAAATATGCAGCGCAACGATACGCATGGCACACTGATGCATGTCACTCGTGGTTTCCGCTCCAGAAAATCCACGGGTCGACATTAATTACACGGCAATTAAGCCTAGATCTAGTTTTTTTTTCCCGATGACCGTCGCGTTCATTCGTCTGGAAACCGCCCACGCTCTATCGCCGATCGTTGATCGTGAAGATCGGGTTTCGTCACGCGTGCCGATCGATTAAGCACGGGCGTCGTGAGATGATCGAGATTAACCCGCGATCAACCGTGCGGTATCGTTCACGGCTCATTATGCACCGATCATGAACAGAGATAAGCCGCCCGTGTATATTTACGTAATCGACGGAAATAACAGCCCATCCGCACTTTTTGCCAATTAATTAATCATTATTGCTTCTATCCTATTAATGTTTCATTCATAAAAGTTTTTGCAGGTGAGATTATTATAATTTTTTCTATAGATATCACGTAGAAGAGGTAAAGTCACACCTGGTTGTTGAAGCAATAAAGAATTGCTTACTTTAGCCTGGAAAAGCGATTTCTCTAAATAGGCGTTAATTAATTGCGTAATGCTGAATATTTTACGATTGAGAAACTAATTTTTCACAAAATTGATAAAAAAAATAGCACAGTTTGGCCGCGCAGTTTCCACGTTTCTTCCTGTTTAACAACTTATTGAACCGCGCACAATACAATTCGCAGAACTTTCTACGAAAATCACGCCATCCTAAACTCGCGACGCGTCACATGTATATTTAACGATAAAAGTAGAAAAGAGAGAAAAAAAGAGAAATATTTACCTGGCATTTCTTCATCGTCGCTGTTTCCTGAATTTCCTAGCAATCTCTGCGATAAATAATAAAAGATTACGAGGCGGCGCGGAGAAACGTGCACGAGATCTCCGCAAAGGGAAAAACACGAAGATACTTTCTTCAGGACTGCATGATATGCGGCTGTCACTGGTTTTCGTCGCGAATTGAGAAACGTCGCGCGAATCGCGGTGTCTCTGCCACCGGCTCTTCAAACGCGTGACGAAAGTGACGAAGAAAGAGGAGAAAAAGGGGTCTCTCTCCGGAGGCTCCCTATCGCACCTGTTGACTCCCGGAATATCTTCGCGAGACTGACGGAGCCGCTCGACCGGCGGCTCCTCGTGCGCCCGATCAACGTATGAGCGAAACTTCTCTCCGACCTACTTATCGCGCCCGCCTTCGTCTTCTTCCGTAGAAGACGCGAGACGTCCGCATTTAACCCTTCCGGTGAGAGAGGGGAGGCTGATCCTTCTCCTATCGTTCGGTATCCGTGAGATTTAAGGGAGACATTTGGGGTGATTGAAATTATTTATATTAAATTGTCATTATAATATATTCATTTGTTCGTCATAATAAATGTGTGATCACAATGTTCAATCTTTCCGGAAGGAAGTTCACCCTTTTTCTATTTTTACGATTTATTTACACGAGCGAAAAAAAATACACACGCAACTGAAGACGTCTCTGTACACAATTCACAAGTGTTAAATGGAAGAGGAAACTATGCCATATTTATATAACAAAAACGGGCTTCTTTTCAGAGAGTTCTTTTTCAGAATTCTTTTAACCGTTCGAGATATTCGTCTTTCATTTTCTCGTGGTCCAAAAATATGAGACAGAGGACCTGTATTTAATTTGTAGTTTCTATGCAAATCCCAGTTCTCAGTTTAAATGTCAGAGATATCGTTTAGCAAAAAAAATTCATTAGGTAGCTTAAACAACTTTTAGGAGAATACTATTTATATGAGTTACCGATAATATGTTATTAATCGACTAGAGAACAGAGAGGGACAGAGGAAGAGAGAGAGAGACAGACGTAATGGTATAGAAGAACGTGTTGTTCATCAGGAAATAAAAATAAATTAAATCGGGTTTTTTTACAAATTAAAGCAACTTTTATTTATGCTGCATGACAAAATTAATTTATGGCAATAATGCGTTATTTCCGTTCGTTCCAATTACCGCGCCATTGCCAAGAAGAATTTACACATTCGAGACGACGATTGGACCACGTCATTACATCTTTATCTCTGGTTTCCTCTCCTCTTAATACTTTCTCAATACTCATATTTCGGTCTTCATTTCTTTTACACCACTTTCATTTCGTGTTTTCGGACTTGTATAATTCCCATCAAATTTTCAAATTATATGCGAATATCTCATATAGCGATATTGAATTGTAAGACATATAATCTCATAAATTTATAGATCCTTCGATTTTTTGGAGAGTCTGAGATTTGCAGATTTCTAAATTTACCTTTTTTCTTCATAAAGAATAAACATTAATAAAATTAGTTTTATTATATATAAATTAATTATCTTATAAAAAATAAATAAAAATCTCTAATAAATAACATTTAACCCTTAAAGTGCATACGTTTTTTCGGTACCTTTTAAGTGCATACATGGGTCTGTCATATTCAACGCTATTTTTTTCGACCTTAAAGTATTTAAAAAAATCTAAAAAAATTCATGAAACATCTGTCTACATTGTAGTTGACGGTTTTACAGTCATTTTGATAAATATTGTTTATTTAATATCTTTTGACGGGCTTGCAAGTTTTACAGTTACGAGCAGATATCACTTTGGCTCGGACGCCATAGACCCATGGACACTCGGACCCACCTATGCAGCTTAAGGGTTAAACATTTTCGTTTAACTCTTAAAGAATGTGGATAAAGACACAACCTCATTCTCTAGCTGTTATGATGAAGAGACTCGTTTCTCTAAGTCTAAATTAATCCACTTATTATGAGCCTCACCCTAGAGATATTATTTTATGCTGTCGTTGTATAAACTGAAAACAACGGAGTGGAGATTTCATGGCGATATTCTTAATGGCAATATTTGCACCGATTTGTCTTGCTTTGCGTGCAGTTCCAAACTTCTTCTGTTTAATGTGCTTCTTCATCTATTGCATTTAATAATTTTTATTAAATTAAAAAGTAAATACTATTTATATCACAATAGCATCATTACCACAATAACTTGAAAATTTTTCTTGATATTATAAATTATTACAAAGTGCATCACTGCAAAAATTTCGGAGATATTGCATTGTCCCTTCTTGCCTACTTACGGATTAAATAAATTGTGTCAACCATAATTGTCCTTTTCCGTTTAAAATGACTTGTCAGAAAAGTCACAGTATTTACTGCATTTTCATACGTGTTTCGTTATACCATTGTTCCGCTCTGGCTCGGTCTCTCTCTCTCTCCTTCCCTCTCCCTCGCCCCCCTTCTCTCTCTCTCTCTTTCTCTCTCTCTCTCTCTCTCTCTCTCTCTCTCTCTCTCTCTCTCTCTCGTGCAAGCAAGTTTTAATTATCGGGTACAGATCTTTATCAACGGGATTCCGGAGACGCGCGAAACTTCATCGACGGCAGCCGGTTTAATTTTCAAGTTCACGAACGAGAGGCCGGTTCGGGACAAACCGGAAGAAGCGTTCTTCGTGAGAGGCCGCCAGTGAGTTCAGAGACCCGCCAGTGAAAGTCGATCGGTTAAATGACGACGACGACGATGCACACCTGTGTAACGTCCTATTCTGAGCGCGGGCCGCAAGTACCACGTGTTCCCTTTCTGACGAAATCTCTTTGATCTCTTTTTGCTTTAAATCAACAATCAGTTCTTCCTATGCGCAGCAGTTGAACACCTTTGGAATAGTGCATACGATCGAGATATTAATACTATTAATAATTTTCTATTGTCGCTAAGTGCTATCTTTCTCCGAATGTCATTTCTTTATGATATAAATTATCTGACAAGCAATTTTGATTAATACGAACAAATTACATTAGCCTGTAACAGAACAACCATTAAAATCAAATTTTAAAATAATTTGCATTTATTAAATAAATGTAGATATGTTGATGTTTATAGATATGTTAATGTATACATAATTATTGTGGAATATTGTGCGGAGTATTCTTTGTAGAAGAAATATAGAGATTCAAATATTTCAAAGAATCTACTTTCACTTTTTTGGAGATTCTGGACAAGTAACGGGCGGCGGGAGAAAATAACAAAATATTTTATTAATTATTTATATTTATATATTTAATTATTTTGCATTTAATTATTTATAATACAAAATTATGTTACTTTTAATAATTAATTAACATGCAAAAACAACAATATGCTTGCCATTTATTTTTATAATTTATAATAGATTTTACTAATATTTAAGGAAAATATTACTAGTACAAATATATTTCTTACATTATACATTTCTGATATAATCGATTAAAAATTTGTATTACGTTATCACATTGAATATTTACTTGCATATTTTATAATGTCTTATTATACAACAGGAGAGTAAATACATGAAATTAAAAAAATGAAGAATGTGAAATAAAATTAAATTAAAAATAAAGGAAGCAACATAGATAAAATTATAATTAAAAAATAAAAAGGTTAAGAATAAAGAAAGCAAATTAAAGAACAGAGGAAATAAAAATTATTTGTTTGATGAATAGATATCTAAAAAAAGTAAATTTTACTTTACATTAAAGTTTTCAGGACATACAATATATAAATATTTCTGGATTTAATATTAAATTTTAAAATCCAAAAACTGATAAATTTTCCAAATGATCCGAACTTTTAAATTTCTCACGATCGTTTGAGTACCGCCGCTTGAGTAATATGGATCAGTAGGTAAGTGTGGCCCATAGTAACGCATAAACGCGAGAGGAGAAAGAGAGAAATTGCAATTCTCCTGAATGCAGCACGTGACTAATACAGCATATTATCGCAGTTCGTATTTATCGCAATTGATCAAATTGCTCGTGCATTAAATCCCTCTCCATCGCCTGCAGTCGTCATGCAATTTTTTTTGTTTCCTCTTTCTCTGGAAATTGCACTCACGGACACGTGATTTAGTATGCACAGACATTGGTTTCTATAACGCACAGTTTCTATAAAACACATTTAAACGAACAGATATGGAAATAGATATGTTCACGAAAGATGAGGATCAGAAAAGAAGATTTATACATGCATTCACCAGTAATTCTTGTCAAGCAGCAAATTATCGTGACGTGATTCATATGTTTGCTTTGTCATTGTTTTATCGTCTCTCCGCAGGTGGAAAGTTCATCTTAATGTGAGCGCGAAGAGAGAAGTCTCGGTCGTGATCCATGTAGACATCATGTAACGAGTTTCTCTTTTCAGCTCCGAAGGGTCAACATCCGGCTTTCGGCGTGCCTCTTATGGAAATCTAATATGAGCATTTTAAAATACGTCTGTCGGCTAATTCCTTTTGAAAAGTAAAATGATCCTAACGTGCTGAAATTTGTCTTCATTTGTCCAACAACTTGTGAATTAGACCCACCACGTTCATTGCATCTTAAACGTTGATGGTTACTGGTTATTGCTATAATTAACTTTTTTCAATATTCATTTTCACACACCATAAATGCTCGTTGTATCTTTGTAAAATTATTCTCGAGATAGCTCTGCAGCAATAAATAACAATTCAACGGAAAATAAGTGGTGTATTTGTGTTAAATTCAATCGTTTGTTTATAAATCCTACAGTATTTTTTTATGTACATCTAAATATAAATAAATTTATATTAATAAAAGTAATAGGTATATATAATTAAGTTAATATCTAATAATAAATACAAGAATAAAAGAATTTAATTTGAGATTAATATTAATTAATAATTAAATTTTTATATAACAAGAGATTACGTAATAATTGTTAATTAATTGTTAATAAATTTTTCTGGTGTTTCTGTCTGATTCAATCGTTGTAAATAATGATTTTATAAAACAAATGGAAATGCCATGATTATAAAATGAGAAGCAATATCGTTGCATCTTAAAAATAAAAATTATTTATGAAATTTAACGTATTTTGTAAATTATTTGACAGGTTTACAGCTCCATTAATTAGCAGCAAACCTCAGGCTAAAGCGCTTGACTGTCTAAAAACTCACACAAGGTCTCCGTAAATTATATATATTTTTCGTCTTCGATTTCGATGCACCCATGTCTACCGTCGCGAACTAATCATGGAGAGAAAAAAATGGACGTTTACAGATTATACGACCTTAGCAATAAAAGAAACGTGAGGCTCTTCTTAAGTATCTCGGATTTTGAAAGGACACAAGTATTCTCAAGAAGCTTCGAATCGTGAAACATCTCTCTGACATTCTCTTTTGTCATTTTGCAATCAGATCGCCGATCAGATCGTACGAATGTTTCCTTAATTCCCACCTTGTTCTCGACTTTCGAGGAGCGTTCGCGTCCTCAAGGTATCACGCTGCGCCAACAATCAGCGAAATCATTCGGCATTGTGCTCACGTTGTGTGTACATTGTGTGTATCCCACGCGTATCGCGATGCACAAAGGCCTTCACGACATTTTCCAATATCGCTCGGCACACTCGTTTTCCTTGACATACCTCGAAGATGAGCCCACGTATCGCTGAGAGCATCCTACGTACACTTACGTATCGCGACAAAAATTTTCAGCACAATGAATACAAAATTTTTAATTGCACAATTATTATAAAATAAGTGATGGATGCTAAAACGTGTTACTGAAATCTTGATAATTGCAATAAATCGCGCATCGCAAGATGTAATTTTTAATTTTATATTTACCGAACGAATTTAATTTGTTCTTAAATGTTACATGTCTATTTTAATAGTAGTTTTCTAAACATAGTCAAATATTTGCCAATTACAGCGATATGTTTTAAAATACCTACATATCTTTTAACAATGATATCATTGTAATGATTATCATCATACTATCATAATATTTACTAATGCAATCTAAAATACGCTTACAGCTGATTGTCAATTTTTATATACCAATAAATTCTATAACATTCCAGCTTTTACAAAATGCTGTAAAAAGGAATTTATTACAATTTATATTATATTAATATAATACAATTATATACAATTTATATTTATATTAATATTTTCTTCGTATAAAAATTGTATTGGTCTAATAGTTCGCGGGAAAAAACTTAGCAGCTCGAATTGAGAATTGTCGGCGACAATCCTTAATGCATGATCATCCGTGGAAATAAGCTCGCCATCCGCATACATTATCCGCGATATGCGCTTTCACACAGTGCTGCGAGCCGCATCACTTCCGTCGTGGTGAAACTTACTGATATTAAAAAGAGTCTCGCACATCGAGTCGCCGTGCGTTTAGCCGTGCATTTAACGCAACGGAGAAGACTAGAGCCGTTCGTGATAAACGACGACGACTTGCATGCCGCGACGGTATGCCGTCGTATGTGATATTTATCTTCTATCTGGCAATGTCGTAGAGCGGACAGGTTCAAGTGTAAAATTGTGAAAGCTGAACATGCACGAGATGCCTCAGAAAATTTATATAATGATATCAGATAATATTCCGTACTTTATGCAAAGTTTCTCTCTTATTAAAAGCGAAACTGAGACTGATTATGGCATTATTTAACGCTGAAAATATATATTGAGAGATTCCAATGAATTAAGTTTGCGCGACGCGCAAGTACGTGAACATAATTTTGTTTCTCTCAAATTTAGTTTATTTAAGCAGTTTCTCTTGGTTTATTTAATATTAAAGTTAAAAAAAAAGCTTCTGAAAAAAAGGAGGCGACATAAAATATTTAAATTTTCTTTCGATCCGTTTCGATTAAATTTTTCTTGAGATAAAATGAGAACTTAACAAAAATAACATCCTTTTATTGGTGTTCCGGTATCCTTAATACATTTGGGGGACACATTTATATGCGATATGTGTTAAGTATGACAGATCATTTTCGCGTAACGTGGCCGAGATCGCCGTCCCGACAATTATTCTCTCGCCGACTGTACGATTTAATTGTTCGTGCACAATCTCTCCACGGAGAGAGATGCGCCTTTGCTCGTCGTTTATCTGAGATCGCAGGTAGAAATAACGTGAAATTGTCGCACTAATGTCACAAAGTGAAAACGGATCGTGTTTAAATTATGAGTGTTAGACGATCAAAGGCGTTTTAAAATGTCGGTGCAAACCGTCGGAAAAATAATTATCTTGCATTTTCCCAACGCGATAGAAATCGATCGGCGAACTTCTCTAATCTTCTCAGCAAATCTCACGATGATGATTAGAGAATTATTCAGATCGTGAGAAGAAACGGTGAAAGTTCTTTTTTTTACACGGTATATCGTTAAAAGGAGGGCTTCTTTTTTAAGCGGATGTAGGAAAAACCGCGACGGCGCACGCTTATTTATTTGTGTTTATTTTCCGGAACGAGAAACGTCGCCTAGTCATTGTAAGTGTGTTTTACTTGGGCGCGCGAGGACGCGGCGTTCCTTTGGCCCAATTTCCTCGGACGTGAAAAGGTATCGAAGAGGCGGAATCTCGGAAGCGTTTGTCGCGAACGCGCGGCGGAAATGCGCGCTCTTCCGTTTTACGAGCGATCTTGTTGCTCAACTGTGCTTGAAACTCGCGTCGCTCCCAGAAGTAGAGGAATCGCCGCAAGAAGTGGCTCACTTTCGATGCCGAAGTCGATGAGTACGATTCTGGTATTTTGCTTCAGGTTTGAAACGAGACTCATCGATTTCCTCGGACTTCCTGATCGTCCTTGAAATATTCGAGTTTTGCCCAAAACCAGATGACACAAGAAATGCTATCGAGTATCGCCTAACGGAGACGTTTTATTCTCGGTGTCTCGCTCGGTGGAAAAAATTTTCTGCCGAGGACAATGTGATAAATGGCCCAGAGAAGAACGAATACTATTATCATGCATTAACACAGAAATGTGGTGTGGATATGGCTTTAAACGAGTCGTTGAACTCACAAATAAGTCGCAAAAGCGAAATTTAGATATCTGTTCGTATATAAATGTATTTTAGTATGACAAAAAAATTTTAAATTTATCTTATCTCTAAAGAGAGAGAAAGGGGGAGGGAGAGAGAAAGAGAGAATGTCATAAAGAATATATTCCAATAGCGGACTCGCATTAAGTGGTTTCACAAGTTGTTTCTCGTCTTTCCAAATCTGGAAGATATGATTCGCAGCACTGTTTTGCTTAATTAGTCAAATAAATTCGAATGGGTGCAATAACGGACGCAAGAAAACAGACCTTTATAGGAATGTCACACTGAGATAATTTGTTTCCTCTTCGTCGTAAGTTGAGATCCTCGAGTTTTTCGTGGTGTTTAAAGAATTCATTCGGGGGAGTCATTAAATCGATTTGAAAACGTACCGGACGGTCTTGACTGGGTTATCAACGCGACTCGAGACTTTCCTGCATTCCTAAAGTGAAAATGGAGAAGTTTGTCCGCGACCCGAAATTCAACTCTTATCCGGCATTCGTCTTTACTATACACTTCTTCCTCTTAATTGCCAATTATCCTCTTATCGATGCGCATCTTTGACGTCTTGAACTTTCGCCGCAAAATGATATATCGATGAAAAATAATATTTCATTATTTACTGTAAATTGACGTTTTTGATGCCGCTACAGATACCGCGTCACCTGTAATAAAGTAGTTCGAACATCATTAATTAAATAACAGGGCCTAAGTGACGGGAATAATCGAATAATAACGGTGATTACGCACTTGACAGTTCCGGTAGCGTGACAAAAAAAAACATTCCAAATATGTACTGTCATGTGGATACCGTTCAAGAAACTGTAATACGTTCTACATGTTATATAATATCGCGCGATTAAAAGTCGCGAAATAATTTTATGTCACGTTCGCCGGTAAACTGATTGTGAATCTTATATTACATTTACATCGTAAGCGACGAATTGAACGGATTCTCTCAATAACTGAATATAGGCCGAAATAATAATAATTCCAGTGTTCTATTTCTAACGTATTATTTTCTCAGATTCTTTGAGCAATTCGGTGTCATTTCTTTCCTTAGTGAAAATGTCGGGAGAGATCGTCATTTATTGCGACTTTCTAGTTATTAGCATTATTTATCTTTACATCTAAGTCTCAAATTAACGTTCTGTTAAATTACAGTTCGCTTAAAATTGAGTGAAGGGTATGATTGTTTTATTCTCTCTCTCTTCCGAAGTGTTTCACCAGAAAACTCTTACTTGCTTAATCGATTTTGTTTTGTTTCGAGTAATTTCTCTCTTTCGTTCAATTATTTGATAATAACAGATGTCTTATTTTTGTTTAGGAACAATTAACTGCATATTTCAATCATAGAATCTATCTTTAAAAAGTAATGAATTACAAATACATTTGTAACACAAGTGGTGTAAAATCTATAATATATAATACAATATAGTTTTTTACAAAAATTACACTGGTGAAACATAATTATCGAGCGTCAATTAATGTCGAGCACGCGTTGTTACGTTAAGCCACAAAATTATCTGTTAACCCGTTTAATCTCGCCGGCAGCTTGTTAATTAAAAATTGCCGGCGTGCCTCGTTGCCGCTTGGCCGCTTGTAATTATTGTCAACGGTAATGTACGGCGTGTGTGCGCCGGATAATTGGTCAGCCCCTATTCGCCGTCCGAAAGTCCGCTGCATCCGTAAATTCTCGGGCCGCACTGCCATAGAATAACGCCGACCTACTTCTATACCCTGCGACTACTTTCACTTGCGAGGACGAGGTCGGCACGGATGCACGGGCGGAACGAATTTCCGAATAACATACCTTCAACATGCCTCGGCATTTCGTTCTTTAAGCCCAGTTTTTCGTCCCTTTCTTCATTCGTTACTTTTACGAAAGCTTTCGCGTCTCGAGCGTAACATTCATTTGTACGTAAAAATAAGACTTACTAATTGTTGCAAGCATAATCAGAAAAATCATCGTTTTAATATATTGACAGTATTATGTTTTTATTAAGAATCGTCGTTAATAAACTACAGGACGTTTTACATATTTTGGAACAATTAAAGCTGGATACCATCATGAAATAAATGAGGTGAAGATATTCTTCTTTTCAAGTGATTTCTTAATTTGAAATGGATAATAATGTAGCTAATATAATATCGATATTATCTATATAACATAATTAAATACTACAATTGATGCTGATATTATAGATAGAATTATTATATATATATAAAATGATAATATTATATGTAATTGATGTAGTACAATATTTCACCGATTTTTATACTCTCGCTGTTTCACGCGTAAAGCCGTGAAATTTGCATAATGTGCGAACATTAACGCCATAAATCAACGGACACGAAGGAGATATCGCGTGCGTACTGATCCTCAGGCTTCCTAGGCAGTCATTAACAGCTGATTGCCGTACAGTCTTTCTTCTTGACGGCGCTGAACACTTCACGAAGCTGGCCATTTCTCTTTACGACGTCGTCCGGAGTTCTGTCTCAATACAAAAATAACGCATGTTATTATCTTTTTTAAATTATTAAAAAATATATATTCGGGCATATCGCGGTTAACATAATACGACAGAACCTTATGAGAAGATGTGCCTGGAGAAGTCGATTACCTGGTGGCCAAGTTCCATAGGATGTTTTGGAGGATGTTGGACTCTGGCTCACCGCCGGCTAAGATCAACTCGCAGATAGACTGATCCTCGCAACCGATCGACTGATCGTCGAGTATGCGTGCCTGCTTGTGTTCGACCGGCAGATCGACAGATCGCAGCTTCGAGAGGACGATGCTCGGCTGGCTGATGGAATTAATCGTGGATTAAAAATATAAACGGGTGTTTTGAGTTAATCGAGGAAAATATAGAGACTTACGTTGTCGTGTTATCGATCCGTATGACGTTGGGCTTTAACGTCGCCAATAGTAAACCCAGCGGCAGGAAAGTACCAATTAGAGTAATGATTTTCTTCCAAGGGAACGGTCTGTGAACGACATATTCTGGTTTTATATTTGAAAGAAAAATAACTTGAGTCTTTTGAATAGATGTTAAAAAGATGAATCGTTTCGTTACATGATTCCAATGGAACGTATTATAAAGTTGTACAAACAATTCGAGATAATATATACAGTACCCTCCATAAGTTTGGAAACACTCTATAAAATGCAATATACAGAAAATAGTACATAATAAAATCAATATATTGTACTTTGTACTTAAAATAAAGAATTTCCATTAATTTTTACATTCCTCAAAGTAACCACACCTTTTGCTTTAATGACTGCCTTGCATATTCTCGGCATACGGTGGATCAACTTTTGAAGTTCAGTCGGGATACGTTTCCATTCTTGCTGGAGAACTTCCCAAAGGTGCACCTGTGACTTGTGATTCGCTGTTCAACAAATTCAACTCCGAGCACTTCGATGTCGCGAAATAATCATCCGACATATTTTCGGCATGTACAAGTGTTGCAAGTGTCCCAGGTGGAAATATATATGATTATTTGAACGTCTTACGACATATTCATACCAAAAATCTGCACAGATCGCTGCCGTGCGACTATTTATCTGTAAATAGTCGCACGTACGGCATCTGTCATAGAGTGTTTCCAAACTTATGGAGGGTACTGTAAGTTAGATTAGATAATTAAAAATTAAAGTATAATTAAAAATAATATAATTATTTAAAAATCTAAAATATAATATTTTGATATCAGATTATTATTTTTAAACATATTACATTTATGTCTTTTTCAAGGAAATACAAATTAAGTAATCATGTTAAATATGATCGTAATACAAATTCAGTTGAAGAAAGTTTTTATTTATTGCTTTGCGTGGATTTAATGGGTATTGAATAACACATTTCTTGCATTTTCTCTCTCTTTCTCTCTCTCGACATGCATATTCGTGTCAAACAAATATGCAATTTAAATATGCAATTAAAAAATGATAATATCTTAATCAAACTTGAAGCATATTTATACGGTTGGCTGCGTTACGTAATGCAATTAACGCATAAATGTTAAACGAGGTAATATATCGAGGAATACAGAAAAGTGAATATCATGCAGAGACCTAGATAGATAAATAAATAACGTTTAATATCATCTCTTTGGCATTGTTACGAATAACTATTTTTAAAGCAAACATATTAATGTCATATTTACGAGAGCTTACCTTCCTATTCGCGGATAAGCGATAGTCGAATGTGGGTCCTCCATAAATTGCACATCGTGATATTCGCCACCCGGTTGATAAAATGGATAGGGGAACTTCCGCTTTCTCGTGTAAGTTGACTCGTGTTGCTGAACTACCATAACACCGTTACTCTCCGGTCTCTTCACCTCGATCGCGGCCTCCTGCGACGTCGGCTGATAATCACTCTGACTCTGATCGGCGTAATAATTGACGGCGTACGGTGGCCTCGAGGCGTCATAGTAAATACCGGTCGATCGATGATCGGTCGTCGTTTTCCCGAATATCTCCTGCATCTCCGGCTTCGCGACGTTTTGGACGAACGTCTGATCGAACACGTGGCCAACGGTACCTTCCTCAAACTGCGATCTCGTACTCTCCGTAACGGTCTGCCGATCGTCGAAGGAATGACGGATGTTTGACGTTTGCACCACGCCGTCGTCCTGGAACTTAATTCTGCTCGAACGCGTCACCTCGTCCAGCAGACTGGTGATACCTTGAGACGCGTCCTGAAGGATATTCTGAAACCGCTCGTGCCGCGCGTCCAGGTGAACATTGTTGTCGAATCTCACGGGCTGCACATTGTTGAAGGGGTTCGTCCGGACAACTGGTTCCTCGATCTCGCCCAAATGCTTGCTAGGCTTAAAAACGTTGGAATCGTTCCGAGAGCGGGCTTCGGTCGGTGATGTTAATTCCCGATTAGAACTGTCGATGACCGGTCTTAATAACGAAACGATGGCCGTCGTTGTTTCGTGAACGGATTGATTCGTCGTCGAGGAAGTCTCCTCGAAGATGACTTTCGTTTCGCGTATCTCTTCCGACGCTTTGAGAGTCCTCGAGAACGTAAGACCGACGATCAAAAAACGAAGCAGGAGGAAGCGACACATGGGGATCTTATGCAACCACATGTTTCTCGTTCGATTAAGTCGGCAATCAGTGCGAATGATGTTTATGCGTCTGCGATGACGAGCGGGTGCGGAGAACAGTTATTTCCATTGCGTGACGTTCGCCGTACTAAGTCATTTGGCAGGACGTCCTGCGACTTTAACTCGCGAAAAAAAAGGCAAGAGCAACGATGTGCGTATTTTAAAAAGCGTGAACGTGAGAACGATTTCTTAATCACCGCCACGCTTGTCGTCCGCACTCCAATTGTAGTTGACAAAGTGAGCGTTGCGACGTTTAGTTCAAGCAGCGCGTCATAATGCATGACACGCCGCAACAAAGCAAGATCGTGTGTTTGAAAGCAATTTCACATAAAACTGAGATATTAATCAAATCGGTAACAATTAATCAAAGAGAAAGTAATCAATTTATTACCCTTCTTTCTCCTTTCGTCTCATCTTCGAGTTTGTCTTTTCGTTCTTGCAACTGTAGTTTTCTATATACAATTGTGCAAGACATATGAAAGTTAATTTGTGAATCTTTGGTCTAATGTAGGAAAAACATAACTTGCAAATAAGCCGGAATTATACCCTGGTAGAAATTTGTGCAATTTGACTGAACACTCAAGCAGTTACTATCTGGTATTACTGATATATGGAAGAACTTGGACGTTATCGCTTTTCTGCATTTTTATTTCACACGACTTCATGAAAGAAAATTCCGGAGAAATATTCAGCGGCACACATAGTAGAATGGAAATGAGCGAAACATACCAGACTGCTAAATTGCATAAGTAAGATACGAGACGTTACTTGCTCTAGCGTTCGCGGAACATGAGTATAATGAGCGGAAGGGGTGAAAAGACTTTCTAAGCCAAGTTTTATCGCCGAGCGGTGAGAGTCTGACCCTGTTTCGCGGCGAGGTCATACCGATATGTTCTATATGCTCCGCGGTGATCTTAACATTTTCATATTTCACAATAGAGAAGTAACTTTACACAAGCTGTTTACATTTCTTTCAAACAGCATTGCCTCGTACAATTGGCTTCACATTTGTATGAACAATTTCTACTGATACTTTATTAAATTATCAACAAAATATCGACAATTCATTAAAGATCGAAGCAAACAATTTACAAATCGAGCAAAGAAGAAAATTTATGAAACGTCAAATCGAGAATCTGGATATTTGATTATATTACCTTTTATTTTCTATAATTTTTCTTAATATATATTTTTATGTACATAAAGATACACAGTTTTAAATGTTTTTTGTGTACTTAGCGTACATTTTTTTACCTTTATAAGGTTCTTTTAAAGGTTTTTTTTCTTTTTTTATATTTTTTAAACAAATGTATAAAACTGATTTAACTTGAAATATATATTCAAGAAACTATCTAACAATTATCTAATATTATTTGATACTAATCCACACAAATACTTTCCTTGAAACTTTCTATCATTGCGTGTCCGACATCTGGACTAGATCTCGCTGTGATCTTTTCACCCCTTTCAGTTCGTCTCATATCGTTCTCGTTAACGCGACTCTCCTTCTAATACGACCGACAATGAAAGTAGACGTTTACTGCATGCATACGCGGACTGTTCTACCCTTTCTTCAGCGTCGTCACAATTGTTTTCGCGGTTAGGTGTCTAGGCTGACCTAATTCCAGTTTCGAGTAAGCTAGCTGACCGCCTCGTAACCGGAATTGGGAGTACAAGAAATTCGTCTCACGTCTCTGTAATCCCGAAAACGTGCCAATTCATTTTTATATTCATAGTGAAAGAAAGAAGAACCTGTTTTACGTAATTATCCTGATTTCGCAAGGTAGCAAAGATCGATCCGTTACTATCAACCGACCAATTGGATAAACTCATACCCTGATGGCTTTCGAATATTTTAAAAGAAATGCTGTAATGGAAATTTAACGCTCTAAGTTTACATTCAAGACTTTCCAGCATGCAAATTCTTGAGCTATCGGCAATAAACTTCAGAAGATGAAGAATATACGATGACATAACGTGGACACATCTGTTGATTTTGTTTGGGACGACGCGTAACGCGTTGCATACGCAGATATACGCGGAAATCGGTGGAAGAGCGTAGGCTGCTCGACGGAGACGAGAAAAGAAATCGTCCGTTTCTGGGTCGGCGCCAGGCAAAAAAATCCTAGATCGGTGAAAATCTGGCGGAAGAATCGGAAGCTGCTCGTAAAACGGAAACTGTTAAGAACGCGTTTCACTCGCGCGACGAGCAGGAATCACCATCGGCGACGTGAGAGGTAAAGGCACGGGCAAAGGGGAAAAAAAAGGAACGACGGAGGTTTCTGGGCCGCGAAAGCGCAAAAATCGGTAAACGGCCGATTCTACGATTTGTTCGCCGATCCGATTCCGTCTACTGTACGTCGAAGAAGGCCAAATCAGCGATTTGCCGAGCATGAAAATCAACGACGGCTTTCTTTGTCCTTCACGTCGGCATCGTGTCGGCGTGTCCTTAATTGTGCGGCCATTTAGCCAGAAACATCATTTTCTGTACTACCGCGATACGCATGCATTTAACTTGCAAATATATAATACAATATATCTATTAATATGGTATAGTATAATATATATTATTATAATACATATCTATATATTATATAAATAAAGTAAATAAATATAATATATTAAATAAATAGTTTCTCCTATTAAAACAGTAATATTTACTTATGCCAAAAGAGATTATTGTGTTGGAATTATTTAACTATAATAATACTAACAAGTTCTTTTGAATAAATTTAGAATTTCTTTACAAAATGTTCGTGTTTTACACCTTTATCGTAGGAATCGGCAACGGCAAACAAAGTAGAAAATCAGTCTCGAAAGGATTGAGATTCCTGATAGATTCCCATACGCGATCTCTCTGATGCAGCCGAAACTACTCGCGGTGCCGCGCCTAGAGGAGGCCGCGGCATAGAAGAGAGAGCAACTCCTTCGTGTCCCACGTCAGAACGTGAGTTCTACCGTGTAAACGGTGAAAGTAGCGATTTGACAAAAGGTAAAACTCACGTGAAAATGACACTGTCGATGGTCGGGGACGCGACATAGAATCGGGCGACAATGAGACGCCCGTCTTGTCGTCACCCTCATTGTCACGAGCGCCGCAATTAGCGCGTGACACGAACGGTCTGGGTCTGTTTCTCATTGTCACGTTGTCTTCTAACGTCGGCGAATACGACTCTCGCCGAAGCGAGGGAGGAGGACAATGCGAGTACAAGTAACGAGACGAGTACGGGAAATGATCGGAGATCAGCTACGCGCCACTTGAGTTTTCTCGGTCAATCACGGCAACGTCTTCGCTCGCTCGCTTCGCTATCGCTATGCGGCATGAACAATCCCATCAAGAGTGGTAATTAAAATCGCCGCGGAGATCGAAGACAGGGCAATTAAAATCGCCGCAAGATTGAAGACAGGTTGCGTACGATCGTTTCGTTGCTCCTTCGTCCGGATGCGTTAGACGCGCGTCTCGAATTATCGTCCGGATTTTTGCAACGCTGTAAGTGTGTCTGATTAGAGATGCTGATAAGTGAGAAAGCGTATTGTAAATAACTCGTCGAAGTGATTGTTTTAACGTACAAGCGGATCGATCAAAGATTCGTTAACGGAGATCTCAGTAATCTCGACGAATAAAAATATAAGAATGTTTAAGGCCCAGTTTCACAATTGTCGGTTAACTTTTTATCTTAGATTACTCACTCTTCGTCTCCTTCTAACGTCCCCCTTAGAAAGAGACGAAGAGTGTGTTAATCTAAGATTAAAAGTTAACCGACACTTGTAAAACTGGGCCTAGGAATTTTATTTATAACCGACAAATAAATTTTTTAATAGTGCAATATACATACGTAGCGTATTTGTGATTCTAAGATCGTAGACTAATTAGGATATATTAATATCTAAACGTACCATAATATATATTTGCCATGTAAACAGAATTAGAAAGACGTTTCAGCCTCATTTGAGAGAACTTTCCATCTCCATCGTTTTACTCTAGTCATCTAGCGCTCGTTATTCCTACAGAAATTCACGCGAAAGCGAGGCATTCTGAAATAAATAAATATATATCTGTCCAAGAATATGAAATGTCTCGTATCTCAACCATTCTACGAGGCTATTAGAAAAGCGAATGCCTTGGAAACCGCTATACGTCTCGCGGTCCTACATAACGTACAAGCAGTGTGTCTCACGCAAAAATACAGACATCGCTCACTTGTCGGAGGCCAGAGTGATGGGCTCGATCTCATCGATCATCGATCGTGACCGGCATGACTGACCTCGCCTCCCATTGTTGTTTCATTGTATTCCAAGAACGATCGTTATCCAGGAGCGAAAGAGAAAAAATCCTCGTGGGGAACCGCCGGCGTGGGATGGAGCGGCTGGAGCGAGAAAGGAAGAAACCGCGAGATGGGAAGAGAGAAAGGGACACGCGCGGAAATCGCGGGCGAGAAGGAGAGACAATGTGGCGCCCGTTCTCCAGGTTGACCAAGCCAAGGAGGTAAGACACGGAATAACACAACGGCCACGGGGAACGGAGGAAGATGCAAAATGGACCAAGCACCGACGAAGTGGGGATCTGGATTAAAAGCAAACGAGGGCAACGTCTCAGCAACAGAGCCATCTCGGACCTTGAAGAGTCGAGGTCGCCGACGTACTCCACTTCCGCATTCGTGACGTCGCTCTGTTGTCGTCGTCGTCGTTGTTGTTGTTACTGTTGTTGTTACTGTTGTTGTTGCTGCTGCTGCTGCTGTTACTGTTACCACTGTCATTCCGTACCCCGGCGCACGCGTTGCGCGGCAGTTCCTGCTAACGGATCTCCGAGCGGCGACACACGGGCCTAGTTGTTCATGTAATTGAAGGCGACTCGGACGACTAATATCGACACGGTCAGTGCGACACGTAGTGTACGCGAATTGTTCGTTCTCCTTCGGCGCTCTATCGCGTTATGTAGAATTCCGTAGAATTAAGTAAACGACGTGCGAAGTCACGGGGCGGTTATCTGAGGCCGGGTGATGACAGTGATCTCGACGAGAATAGTAATTCTCTAACTGTTTCTCTAAAACTCTAACTCTGACTAGTATACGACTTCATTGTGATTCCGCTGATTATTTATCAATTTTTATAGCCGTCGTTTCCCCTCGTTATATTTAATGCCATTTTCAGAATAATGTAGTTTTCTGACAGTTATTAATACGCGATTTACTACTCTTCTTCTTCGCGTTAAAGATGAGGCTCCATAAAAGCATTTTTGAACAAATCTATTATAATAATATTAAGTAACTAAAAGCGAGAATTCTGTTAACAAAATCCTAAGAGATGAGGTACGAAATAAGGTTCCTCGTGTTTCAGATGACGACAAGAGGAGCGGTATGCCTGCTCCTGACGATCTTGACGTCAGGAGGTTCGCTGGCTAGCACAAGGTACTTCGTGAAAATGCGAACGAACGCGTCCGAGATGTTTAGAACGAAGGCGGACAACTTAAGGATTCTTCAGGATCCGATAGCGATCACGCCGAATCCTCTGTACGATAACGCGGGGAACGAGCACCAAGCCGAGGACGGGAGAATGACCAAAGAGATATCGAGCGATCAGTATAATCGAAGAAATTCCTTTGTCGAATCTTCGACCTTCAATCCGGACGTGCTCAATAAGTTTCTCGAGGAATATGCGAACAAAGTTAAAACCACTACCGAGAGGAATTTCAAATATCCCTTCAGAATCGTGAAACCACCCGCGGAACCTCTCGTTCTCGAAATCGACAGCGAGACCACCGAGACCACGACCAGCCACGAACAGGGCGAGAAATTTGATCAGATCTCAAATGCTACTTCAACGGATGATGCGGTAAGGACCATATATTTTAGATAAAATAATTGATATTTTGTCTTTAGAATAATTGAATTTTAAAAAAAGCCAAGAAAGGATATTTTAATAATTTTAAATTCCGTGCTATTTATAATATAATTTATAATATAATATAATATAATATAATTTGTTGTTAGATAATAAAGAATATGTTGGTTAATTTTTCATTATTTTTGCTGATTTAGTTAAGCGAGGCGTTGAACGATACCTTGAAAAGAAACAAGTACTACGGCACGAACAATTATGAAGATAACAGAAACGGCTGGGTGACGCTGGAAGCAATTCCGTGGTCTAAGAGCAAAATTTCCAAGTGGCAGGCCAATCCCAGCACGCAACGACCTTGGCCAGAGATAAAGCCATGGGATAAACCGAGCATGAAACCATGGGCCAGTGACTTTACCATCAGACCCACTTATGAAAACAACATACCGTGGTAAGTACCACAACCATTAATTTTCCTTTCATTACGCGGTCTTATGTACAATTTTTGAAAATAGGTTTTGTGGTTATTATGACGAGAGATATTTATTGTTAGCGTCCAATTAAAACTTTCTTTCTTGCAAGCTGTTTACAAAGTTCAGCGATATACCTCAAGTTACGCGATACTCTCTACATTAATATTAAGAAGTGTATAATCAGAAAGTCTCGTAGAAATTGATTCACTTCTTACTTCTTTATTCCTTTATTTGCATAACAAAGCCAATTTGTGCAAAAGATGCAAATGAATTTTTTTATTTATTAACATCTTCTAAAGATCTCAAGACTTAATTTTTTTTTTATTATCAAAAGAGTCTTCCAGATAAAAATTGCGTTATATCAGTCTATTAACTAGATTTTTTTTATTTTTATCTTATATTACACGAAAGGTGTTTCTCGGCGAAATATCGGCTTTAAGCAAATGCAAAAATAAACGATCGTGTCCCAGGTACGACAAGCCAAAACCCAATTGGCCCGAGAGCAACGAGAAGCCGTGGCAGAAACCAATTTCACGTCCCCCATACCGCCCTGACGACGCGTCTAATCAGGCGCAGAAGTGGCCGCCGGAGAGACCGTCCTGGAACAAGTACGACCCTCATCGTCCCAACAGCGATATCATCACGGACGACAGACCGTCCAATTTCCCCAGCAGCACTTGGTCCAGACCGCAGACCGCCTCGTATCAATTTATCGATAGATATTCGGACAAGGACCAATCGGGTGACGGAAGCAATTGGCACGATTACCCGTCCAGATACGATCAGGCTCGACCTCGGCCCAGTGTGATTACCGAGAGGCCGAATTTCTCGCATTATCAGTACGTGGACAATCATCCGCCGAGTCATCCGGCGAGCGGCGACGGCCAGTGGGTCCTCTTATCGTCGAACCGGGGATATGCGAAATCGAGACAGAGATCAATCAAGTTCGACGCGATAAATTCAGCAGACCCGTTCAAGAGGGTCAACACGACAGGTCGCGGAAACGGAGGAAAACAAGATGAAGATCCTGCAATAGCTGTGATGACGTCGAAACGCCAGGTTAGGCTAGATGATCAAAGAGAGATCAAGTATTGATTGTAATTTAGCTAAAGTATGTCCCCTACCTCGCGTCAAGCAGTTTTTATTTTTTCAATTTGACGAATTTTGAACAATTTGAACTTTTTGACTTTACTTTTGACTTTACTTTTTGACTTACTATTTGACAATTTGACTTTATTTGAACAATAATTAAAATGTCATGGATGATTTAATTTCGCGAAGATAGTTATTGTTAGTGACGTGGAGATTGATTGACAAAGGGGATATCGCTGACGGCCGCTTTATGAAAGATCGTTTACCTAGGTCAGATTGACGGTGTTGCCATCGATCAACGGCACGAACACGACGACGTCCCACGGAGGCCTTCTGGAAGTCGAGAAGACGTTCAAGAGCGTCGAACAGAGCCGCAAGGAGTACGAGATGGAGAAGCTGTCGACCGTACCGAATATCCTGAACAAAAGACCAATCAGGCAGCACACCCTGAGCACACAACCGTCGAGTTCGGCCGTTTTAGCAGCCGTCGGAGCAGGTACGGCTGTAACAAATCAACTTAAAATATACTTCAAAATAACTTAAAATGTACTATAAAGTATATTAATTGCTTGTCCCTGACAAGATTTACATTTCGAGTTAACGTAAAAAGAGATATACTGGCTTGAAATTCTTTTGACATTTAATGAGATTGATTTTTACTTAAATATTCAGTTTAGTCGAAAAATAAAAAATCATTAATATGTAAATAACAATATATGTATACATAATTTCAACGTTTTTATTAAAATTTCCAATTACATATTGCAAAAGTAAATTTAATGTTATTTAAATTATTCCTACATTATTCACGTCAACAAAGAGCAACTTTTCGTGATAAAAATACACTTAATCCAATGTGCGTAATATATATCTTGAAAATTTAAATTGCTGAATATTATAGTATGTTTATTTAAATTAATTTTGTTAATTATCATACCATTTGTCCAACAACAGGTATGCTTCCGGCGACAATGGCGATGATGCTACCGATAATGCTGGGTCGTCGAAAGAGAGATCTGAGACTGATGGAACACACCCTGAACAACGATCTCGAAGTGCATAAGCTCACGAGGGAGTATAACGTTCAACTAAAGAGACCAGTAGGACCGTAGGAATTATGATAGCAGAATTCGCGTTCGAAGAACTCATTAGGAACGATAGGGTGAACGATAAGGAACGCAGCGCACGCGCACGACACATGCGAATTACGTTGGGATGCAGGACAAAACATTGAGGGTCCAGAAACGGAAATGGTTCACCCGGAAATTGATTTCGCGTCGACTACGCATCTGTTCCGTGTCATTAAATTGAACGACCAAACGGTACATTATATATATGACATGGCAGTATTATTGGAACACTTATACACGTTCTCGTATTTTTATAGCGTATATTTCTCAAGTCTATTGAAAATTAATTTCAATTCCGAATTATGAAGAGATAGAGCCTACATTTCGATCGCATGTTGGATCTGAAGTCAAGTGATGTATTTCGCAAACCATTTTCCAAGATATTGCATTATATATTAATCAGTTAGACTATAGACAGCGTATCAATACTGAATACGCTTCTGAATAACCAATGTATCCCTATTACAGGCGAGTGTATAAGCACGATCGATTTAGAATACCTGTTGCTGTTCTCATAGTCACTGGGGTAAAGCGCGAAATTAGGGGTAAAAAGTTCATCGTAATCGCGGTTGAAAGGAAAAAAACAATTTCCGAGCGCCACTTTGCTAGTTCTTCGTTTTGGATTACCGCATTTAAATTGCCGTTGGCACAGCGCGATTGTATAAAAGAAAACGTAATACGTTCCGACTTTTATCGCCATCCGCATGAATATTTATCATCTCATATTTTACGCTTGATCGCGAACATCGTCGCGTCGGCGAATGTAAATTCCCGATTTATTCCGCGATGCGATAAGCGCTCTATCTGCAACAAATTAAATTGCGTCATAAATTGTCGAATTTGTGTTCGTTTATGATCCAACGGCATATCGGACTGTTCGGTATTTTTCTCCCAGATACGACTCGAAGTAATCGCGGCAACTTTCCGCTTCAAAGATCAATGTTACGAGAGAGACACAAGCGGTTCACATTCTCCAATATTTATTTACATAGCGCATATCAGGGTATTACATAGAGAGTTTGCATACTTATCTATTTATTTATTTATTCGTTCAACTTGTTTTATTTATTTAGTTATATATAGCGTACTTTACAGTATAAGCCCAATAATCGGCTCCACCATATGTCTTCGCTCGCCCTCCAGCGAGAGGGTAAGAGAGCAGCGCGCATATATACCAAACAATTGTAGAGAGATTAAAAAGCGACTTTCAATAAAGATCCAATCGATCCCGTGTGTGGAAGAGAGAGAGAGAAAGGAAAAAAATCTCTCGAAACCCCTCACCAAACCCGCGGCTATCTCGATCGTTCTGGTTTCAACAAAGTACCCCTAGAATGCATCTTATCACGCTGTATAGCGCGTGTCGAGTTGCATTCCGTGCACGCTTACCAGGACCCGAAGACTAAAGTTAAGACACTTTGTGTTAATCGAATGAAGTTTTTTTGAACAATGATTGTGTGGAATAGGCGTTGAGGCCATCGCCGTCGATTGTCGATCCCTCGCGCGTCGAGCACCGAGAAAAATCCTAGAAGAAGATACATTTCGCGATACCTTGAAGAGGACGACGCCGCGCGTTCAGTGATCGGAACAGTAGTCTATGTTCCTCTTCGTCGTTTTAGCTTTCTAAGTGAAAGGACGATCGCGTATCGTATCGTATCGCATCGTTTACGGATGGACAAAAATGATTGTCCGTGAAATCGCGTCTTAAATCGACTGCGAAGAAGTCGGGGAGGGGGAGAGTCGCTTCTTCGCGTTCCCTCTGACTACCGTTACTAGGACTACGGTCGTCGTCACGCTACTATCCGGCGTTACACGGTGGACCCGCGTGTCCACCGTATTGCGCCGTGAAACTGGGAAACGCGTGTCGTCGTATGACGCGAGAACTTCCATCGCTGCTCCTCCGAGTTTTCCCTTCCCCTCATTCCTCGCCGTTGATCCTCTTCTGCACGTGACCTAGATACCGCGCGAAGCCCTCGCTGGCGTGCTTGAGAATCGTCAAACCCAGTCTGAACTTGATCTCGGCCACCTTCTTCACGAAATTTATGAGACTGAAGCCCTCCGAGGGTTTCGTCGTGGTCGAGCCGTCGAACCACTCGACGGTCGTCGCTTCGGGATTCTTCAGGTCCGTGGGATGCGTAGTACCCTTATCGGATGAATTCTCCGGAGAGACACTGCTACCGTCTTCATTTATTTTTCCAATCGTGGGGGTCGCGAGGTCCTCCGTGTGTTCCACGCTGGTTTTCAAAGTGGACGCCTTCACGCGAGTGTTAGCTTCCTCCTCCTCCTTCCTTTTCTGCCCCTCAAGATCCTCCACTTCGTTGTTCTCGTTGCTGCCCCTCTTGTGCGGCATCCCGCCACCCGGCAGCGCCGAATCGATGATGTCCAGAATCTCGTTGCTCAGATCTTCTTCCTTCTCCGCCTCCTCGCGCTCCTCTTCCAGTTCGTGCTTCGACGGTATTATCTGTATTACCGAGTCCCTCTTCAACCTCGAGCTTCGCCCTCGACCGCCCTCGGCCTCGTCAACGGCGGCGCGTTTGACTTTGAGGGATCGCGGCCCGTGCTCGACGGCCACCGCGGTCGGCGTTATCTCAATTTCCTCGTATCCGTCGTCTGGTCGGGCAGTCGATACTGCCAGATGCGCCTGGCCATAGCTGTGCAAGGCGGCCGCGTTCGGGAAATCGAAGCCCTGTGCAACGTCCCTCTCGAACTGCGTCTGTCCGATCTCCGTAGACACGTAACCGACGCCCTTCTTGTTGTCCACCGGCAAGTTCGACACTTTCACGTCGAACGGATATTCCTTGGGTACGTTGCCGACCACGAATTGCCGATTCGCCGCCGAGCCCGCGTTGACTTCCGCCGAACTTCCGAGATCCGGACGCTTGCGATCGTAGTAAACCGGAGTAGTTTGCGCCTCGGGATACCGAAACTCTGTGTTCCGATACTTCACCGCCGGCTTGGTGTTTTCCACTGTTTTGTAAACGGGAGAAGTAGACACCGGCGGATATCTCGAGTCGACCTTCTTCGTCGTTTGAGTGTCGTACGCGCCATCGTAATGCTGATATTGATAGTAGTTGCCGTTGTTGTAGCTGTCCTTCCCTCCCGAATATTTATTCTCGTAATTCGTCATACCCTGGAACACCTTGGACAACATCTCCTCCTCGCTCTGCCCGTAATTACCGCCGTATTCATCCATATTGTACTTGTAGTTCGGCTCCACCTCATAGTTCCTACGTGTGATTGTACCGCCGAAGGGATAAAGGAAATACGAGGCGAGACCGAGACCCAGGCCTACCAGCGACATGACACCGAAGCTGGGCATCACTTCGCGACTGAGGAAGTTGTAGATCTGAGTGCCGATCGCCTTCTGCGGCTGCTTCTTCTTGGTCTTCGTCGAGTTCCCGACCTTTGTCTCGGGCGCGATCTTCGATTCTTGGACCTCGTTATCCACGTAGGTGGAATCAGTAACGCTTTCGCTGGTCTCCATCTGGATAGGCACCATCGCAATTGTCGTCGAGGTTGGCATCGAGGTCGTGGGCCTGCGCCTGCGATTCTTGTTCTTCTTCCTCTTCGAGCTATGCCTCGGCCGCTTCGTGCTGGTCGACGCTGTCGTACTTGGCGCCGATGTCGTCGCTACCTCCGTTTGTGTTTCCACATTAATCTTGGTCAGCTCGGGATTAAAGTCAAACTTTAGATCTATTCTGGAATTGTCAAGATCTTCCGTGTCCTTCAACACGATCTCATCCATTTTGTTCTTGTCGACCTTCTCGATCTTCAAGATCGGCGCGTTTACCTTGATCGGCTCTATCTCAATCTGCGTAGTCTCGTCCACGGGCTTCTTAAGCTGCACCTTCAGCACGTTGTTCCCCTTTGTGCCGATCGGTTTCGATCTCACTGGCACCTCCACAAGATCCGCGCTTGACAAAGTCGATTTCAACGCACTGGCGCTTAGGGTGGACGCGGTAGTAGCTGGAAGCAAAGTGATCGGAGTCTTCTGAGTGTCCATGAGCACCGACGCCTTTATCTTCGTAACGAACAACGGCTTCTCGGTATTCTCCTGCTTGTTCTGCGGGGTCGTGATGATCGGGACCGGTTTAAAGGTCACCTTTTCGATCTTACCCGTCGACGCGGAAGTCTCATTCTTCGCTGTTTCAGGCTTGATCGTGGCTTTCCTCGTTGGCTTCGGTCTGGCCGGTTTCGTCGTTGTCACCTTCGTTGTCGTCGGCTTAGAATGCGAGGTCGTTCTCGGCGTGGTGACTTTCGGCTTAGAAGTGGTTCTCGGCGGTGGACTCTTCTTCGTCGTGACGACAGTCGTCAACGTTCCGTCGCTCGTTGTCGAAGTGCTCGTTGTCGTGGTGTGAGTCATCTTTAAAGTCGTGCTCGACGAGGTTTCTACCTTTCCTGAATCTTGAGTAATTTTCTCCGGTCTCAAAGTAGTCGCGATCTTCTTCATCGTCGTCGCGGTCGGTTTCTTCGTGATCACGGTCACTTTCTCGGTGGTTATAACAGGCGTCAACAGTGGTGTGGTCTTCTCCATGATCTTTTCAGGGATCGTCTCCACTTTTTCGACCGACGAGCTCGGTCTCACCGTAAGTCGTACCTCCGTCTGGAACGGCTGCTGCGTCTTCGTCTTCTCGATCTCCACGCTCTTCACAGTTGTGGACGGCGGATTTAACAGAATCCAAGTGGAAATACCGCCGGTGGTCGTCGGGTGATTTTTGTAGGCGGTAATCAGCCTCGTCGTGCTCATCTCCCGCTCGAGCTCCTCTTCCGTCATCGCCATCGCTTGGCCTGGATGGCTGGTCTCGAAGTAGCTGAACTTGGAATTAATCGGCCTGCCGAAACTCACGGGCTCCAAATTGCTGGTCTCCGAACTAACGTCCCTTATCAACGAAGGGGTGTTCTTCTCCGAGGATTTCGGCGTAGTCGCGACGCTAGGCTCGGCCTTGACGAGTTCCTCGTTATTTACCTTCATCACATCCTGTGGATTTGTAACGTTGAGGAGTTGAGTGGCGACGGTTCTCAGAGATTGATCCATATATTGCAGATCCTTCAAATCACGGTGGGTGTCGTTCAGTTGTTCGCTGAAATAAAATGTCACCATTAGATTTGTTGAGGAGCAATGAAATATAGATTCGCAGAATATTCCCAATTTAAACAATCAGCGCGTTATCAACGCGACGTAATATCAGATTTTATATATATAAAAGATTTATATCTATCATATCATATTGCGATAATTATTGTATGATGACATTTCATCTTGTTTTGAATCACGATTTTAATAATTTATAAAATAATAAGATGCACACATATACACTCTCTCTTGCTCTCTCTTTCATCTCTTATAAATAATTTGTATGAATATCTTTTTTGTGAATAATTTTGATAAATACATTTTTGTAAATAATTTTTACAAAAGTATATATGGCTGGATGAACCAAAAGATTAGCAAAAATGCCTAATGTTATTGAACATTATTCTTACCTTTTCTGTGCAATAATTATTGTTTGATGTTAATGGCTTGATTTGCGCAGTAAAAGACTGACACCACTGTCAAGCTCCATGAATATAATTAAATGTAAGATAAGAAAGCAATAGTGTAATAAAACAATGTAGTTTAGAATAAATTATTACACGTATCGACGTACGTGTCATCTACAATGTATTTTACATAATAAATGAATTAAAAAGATTAACCTATAATAAATTGAAACTTCTTTATTATTGGATTAAAGGTAATTTTAAGTTGTTTTCTGTTATCAGAGATATCTATAACCATTAATAGTTTTTAATTAATTAGCAACTAAAATTTAGAGATTTTCGTGAATCAAATTTTTGAAGAAGAAAAATAGATACCATAAAACTGTAATCTTTGGTTTATTTCTATTTTAATTTTAGTTTGAATAAATTTTAGTTTAACAAAAGTTTGAGTTTTTTCAAGCATATAATAAATTTTTTTAAGCTATAAAAAAAGGTAACATAAGATTAAACTTGATAGAGTAAAAGTTATTTCTGTTTTTGATATGCTTAAGTAATTAAATGATTAAATAAAGTGTAAAATGTAATAATCAAATATCGCATAATTTTTCATTATAATTATAATTTTAATTAGCGTTCTCTTTATGATAAATGTTATCATATTTTTATGGTAATATATAATAGATCAGGATTTAGAGGAATGGTAGGTACAAAGATAGGAACGTATATTTTTATATATAACATACATGAAGGCGTAAAAAATTATATGATCGCCCAATGAAGTATTAATCTTTTGTTCTGAATGTTTTATTAACATTACATATTCGTTGGCACAAATACTGTTAATGCCCTGAAATACTGTAAAATTTAATTAAGTTAAAGTACCAATATAATAGGAAACGCTAATCATAACTCTTTGCAGTCTTATGTCGAGCTGGACATAATTTTGCGGTCTATCACGGTAATTCTCTAAACATTCGAATCGATACACAATTATAATTAGCAAACTACATTTTTGCGACCTCCACAAATTTTTCTATAAATAATAAAAATTCTTTGATTTAAATTCGCCAGTGAGATGAAATTATGAACGAGATAATTGATCTTCGCTCATTTGCGAGAAATTTAGACCGCAAAGAGATAATATTAAATATTATAAACAGAGCATCTTTTTTTTAATACTACATATAGAATTTATAAATATACATGATACGATAAAATAAAAAGCGCAATACTCTCATTATTCTACACATGATCAGCGATAAATAAATAGTAATATAACGTGAATTAATAATTATTAATAGTAACGTAATAAAATATTAAGTTAATGAGATTGCACTGATTATTCTATCTATGTAATTATAATAAATAAATTAATTAATTAAATAGCAAGTATTTTCTTACCATCCTACTTTTGGCGTAAGAGAATAAATTAAGCTATTAAACATACAAAAATATATTATTTTGCGATATAATCATCTTAATTATTTTACATAAATTATATTTATGAAGGACGGATGTGAGAACTGTTAATTATTATATTTATTTAGTTATTATCTTATCCACTCAGGATAAAGTAAACTTTACCCTTAATGAAGGAAAATACCATACGATTATCCTGCATTATCATTATATGCGCTACATCAGCATATAATGTTTTAAAACAAACATAATCATCTACCTATTTTCTCTCTTTGCTTTTCCTACTAACCACGCATCATTTTCAATCCGTTACCGTACGATGCAAACGGTCATTACGGTATGTCTTGTAAATCTCATCCAATTTAAGGTAACTCTAAAAACGGGAGCGTACTTGCTTCATACAAGCTTTGTGCCATGGCTCTCCTACTTATCCGAAGATCACCAAGAGCGTTACAAGATCAATCGAAGTGCGATTCATCTTCTGCGCTTCCTACGTCTACTCTTCCACTCGTTCAGACGATCGTACTTGTGCACGGCTCGCCTGACGAACTCCTCGAGATTCGGTGCGAAACTGATCGTCTTGTGGGCGGAACGCCCGAAATCGAGGACGCTCGGTATCGCCCACGGGAAGACGACCGCGGCTACGCCGAGCACGCCGGCTGCCATTGCGGCGAACGGCGCCGCGGCGAGGCTGAAGAAGCCGTAACCCACCGGATTTAAGAAGGAAAAGTACGTGAAAACTGAAGCCATTGACTCCAATACACTGCCTGGCGACAGTTCATCATCGTCGTCGTCGTCGTCGTCGTCGTTGGACGACGATCCCGAAGAGCCTGAAGTCGACGACGAAGCCTGACTAGCAATGCTCGATAAAGCGGCGGGATTAACTGCGATACTAGGTCGACTGGGAAGACTCGGCAATTGCAAGGTACCTAGACCGCCACTGGCCTGACCTTTCACCGGACCAGGTTTGACTAAGTACACGGGCAAGTCCTGAGCGGGATTTTCGGAGTCGAGACTCCCGGCGACAGGTGGCCCGCTCGCGGAAACGCCGGGACCAGCAGCGGGACCGTCGACGGACGATCCGGCGGGGCTCGCCGTCGCTTCCGCGTCCGTTAACGGAACGCTCGAGCCGGACACGCTGATCTGAGTGCCCTGGAACACCTCGACGGTCGATAGTCCCGGGGACTGAACGGGATCGTTCCACTGGGCTGGGATCTCGCTGGGATCTTTCTGGGAATCGTAATAGTTATGTTGGCCTGGTCGCGGCGTCTCGAGCGGGCTGGGGTTGTACGTTCCAGTCGACGCGGTTACGTAACTGTTCAGAGAATCCTCATGGAAGAGATCGGTGAACGCTTCGGCGTATTTCTCGCTCTCGTCCGCGCCGCCGTAGCTCTGCGTTGCCAATGAGGTCTGCTGATCCCCCGCGATCGCCGGTGTACCACTTGGCGTAAACACGTTTGTGTTCGAGACGTGCGAGTTGACAATTATGTTCAGATCGGTGCACCCTTCCTTGCTCTGAATCGTATTGTTCACTCGAGTGTAAGTGTTTATCATGATCGTCGGGCAGTTCGCGTTGTCGGTCGAAGGGAAAGTATTGTTCTCCTGCTTGGGAGGTCCCTTATCTTCGTCCTTCTGAGAAGTGAACATTATGTGAACGTTGGGTCTTTGTGCCAGTCCCGAGGACCCCGAGGACCCCGAGGAAGATCCCGAAGAAGCCGCTTGATCGGCGGCCGCCGTGTCTGTTTCGGGCGTTTTCAATTGCGTCACTGTCACATTCGGCTTCTTCAAGCCGTCGTTCAGGATATGAACCACTGTATTCTGCGTCACGTGTGTCAGAGGGTTAAAAACAGTCTTGTTCCGCAGCGACGCCACGTCGGACCAAGAGGAAGGAACAAAAGTAGCGGAAGAATTCGAAGACCCTACGTATTGAGGACGAACGACTGAACTCGGGTTTGACCATTGGATCGGATAGTTCGCGTGAGAGTCTGTTTTATCGAGATCTTGATTCGGCGGTGTATCCTGAAAAACGACGCTCTCATAATTGTCGACGTAATCGTTTAACGGACGATTAGGCTCCAAGTTTTCGTAGATCGATTCGAAGACCGGCTCGGTCGTTTTGTCGTTATTGTAATCCAAAAATTGTGTTGTACTGTTTGGAACGATCGCCGGTACCTTCAACCAGTGAATGATTTTCTTCACGCTGGAGTCGAGGATCGGGTCCGTGTCAAAGTAATTATTCGACGATAAGATCGGCGTTCCGTCAGCGTCCGAAAGACCCGACTCGTGACTCGTGTCCTCCAAGGACGCGGTGTATTTCTCGTAATTGTATAAATCCTCCATGTCCTGAAGTGCCTCGTTCGGCCAGTTCTTCAAGTGCGCGCTGTATTGCACGGACGTACCGCCGTGCTCGTCCTTTATTTTGTTCCCACCATCGACTTCCTGACTCGGCGACTTCTGAACGGACGAGGAATGACCGTTCTTCGTCGGTTTGGACGTCGCGCGATTGTTCGAACCGGGCTTCTTCGCAGCTGTTCTCGTTAAATAGCCCTTTGCTGGCTGTTTCAGTTCGATACCGGCAGAACCAGCGTCGTTGCCATTCTTCAACTTCGTATTCGACACAACGTCGCTGGCGTTCCGCCGACTCGAATTCAAGTACGGATGCCGGAGTTTAACGAAACTTCTACGAGTAACTGCGTTTCCGTGAGGGAAACGACTGTGATCGACGACTTCAGATTTCGAATGTGGGACCGAGGACGTCTTCGTCCCGTGTGCCGATCTTTCTGAATTATTCAAACCGTTGCCGCCATAGTGGCGGAGAGAATCAGTGATAACACCCGACTTTGAATTTTCGTGCGAAAGTACGACCGGGTCTGTATTTTTACGAATCGAATTGCGATTTTTATGAATAGAACGAGTAGCAGCGTCTACCTGTTGATAATTACTCGGAACGTTCGTCCTTCCTATTTGCAAGAAAGATCTATTTACACCCCGCTCTGACTTCCAACGTGACGTCTCGCCTTCAATATCCTTATTCACGAATGAATCGGACCTAATCGAGCTTGACTTCCGACGATTTCCTACCGCGACAGAGATATCGTCATCCGTCTTCTCCGAACCAGATGCATGAGTTGCCAAGAAATCGTTTCCTGTCGGGTACGAGTACCTCGTTCGAGCGACTACCGATTCGAGATTTTCATTCGCAGTCACTCCAGATTTCGATCTCTCTAAATTCCCATTATTCATCGTTCCGGAATAATTCGTTCGAACGACTCTTAAATCGGGACTAAATCCTGCCCAGCCTATCTTTTCGTTCTGAATTGTTTTTGAATTGCTCGAGGAAACGTGAAGCGAAGATCCTCGAAGATCTGCCTCGCTCGAGTTTCGAACCGTGGCGATCCTCGCGATTTTACCTAACACATCCGTCCTTGAAAAATGTGGAGAAGCGATTATCGCTCTGGATTCAGGCATCGTCCAGATGTCGTCGAGCTTGGAACGACGAGCGCTAAACGATCGCGCCGCCGTCGCGCTCTGAGCGAAATCGCTCGCGTGTGAACCGACTGCGTTATGCTCGCGCGACGAATCAGCACTATCGCGGAAATATGTGATATACGACTTTCTATTACTTCCGGAAGTCCCTGTATACCTGCTATCGTCTCGAACAATGTCGTGTGACTTGCTCGAAACCTGGATGCCTCTCCATTCCGCGTCGCTCCTTTCTATCGTCGTCGTCGCTTGCAAATCCACGCCTAAAAGGTAAAAAAAGGAAAAGTTATTATTTTGGATTTTGCACAGAAATTCTAATGACACGCAAACCTGCCGACACGCAACGTCGACAAAGCTCGCTAATAATGCGTTAATAATAACCAAACACGTAAAGTCACTATTCCGTTGCAACGCGAAGATTTCTCAATGCCTTAAATTCAAGTGACTGCCAAGTTAAACACTTCCGCCTTAAGAAATTCGGTTTTGCAAGAAAAACGCGGGTGGTAACGTTAACGCATGAGAAGCAGCGGCGTAATTGCGGCTCTACGAAGAAGACAGGTTGTTATCCGACACGCTACAAGAATTGATGCTATTGAGTAATTACGCGATTGATGCGCCTCATATATGCGTTTTCTCCATAATTGGAACATTGAGCACACAAATTCAATCCTTCGGAAGAGGAGATGAATAACTCGTTATTACACAGAAAGAGCGATAAATGCAATTGTTACATACTTAAATACAAATCACTGCCGAGTGAATTACAAAGTCGGCGCGAACACTATCGGTATCTACTAATCACTAATCGCTATTTGATCATTCTCAGGCTGCCGCAATTAAGATATATTAAAAGATAACAGATCTGCAATTGAATAAGCATGGTTCATTGGCTACGACTGCATCGCGAACAAAGCATCAATTTCGCGTTTAGAAAATCGTTTCCTGCCTGCCAGCTTAATCGTCACGTTGTACGGTTTCATTGCTAAATAATCGTTTCATTGCACCGATCACTTCCGATCGCGTCATAACTCGAAATATACATTGTCGTCGTATGATTCTCCGTGTGGGATACCCACCATTCTGAGGCCTGGTATCGCCCGATCCTGCCACCAGCAGGACCACCACGATCTTCAGCAGCTGCATCCGCATTTTCGCACTGAAACAAAAGTCAAGGAAAAAATATTTTAAAATGAGATCTAAGAGACCGCGTCGAAAAATTTTGTTCAACTTCTTTACGAATTCTGGGAACTACATCGTTGAGGACAATGCGCGACGAATTATAAAAAGGCAAGATCGTCTATCTCGCGAATCTCGATTCGCGAGGCTATAGAGGCTGTCCTCGACACGATGACCTACACTCAAACGCCTGAACCTGATCTTGAGCAAACAATCTAGATCTCGGATGGATCTCTCGTTGCCCCGCGTCACATCGAGAGAACCAGTCAACAGGAAGAGAAGCCACCGGTCGCAAAAAAAAAAAAAACGATCTTGCGTGATTGCCGAAAGGAGCGATTGCGAGGGAAGAAGCGACGGTCGGAAGCGGTGGAGCAAGCGCGCGGAAGTCGTAGGTTTTAATTTTATGACCGACAAAGATGCGACGCTTGCGTTAATATTCATGCGGACGGATACGCGTCAGTTATATATTGCAAAAATTCGTATCTGCGTACTGTGTACTTATGTTTCAACAGTTGTTCTTACGATAATCCGACGATACAAGTGCTTTATAAAGTGCGAATAAATAATAACTGAATGTTATTCTCTAATTTATTGTAGTATAATTTAATTCTCTTTCTTTCTCTTTCTTCGCTAATTTACCTCTTGTTATTTCACAAATAAAATCATGTATATAAACGGTGATGTAAGAAATAAGTTTTCGTGTTATTTATGCATATATAAGACGCATATTAAAATTTGATATTAAACAACGTTAAAACTGACGTTGCATACTGTCATGCTGACTCTGACAGAGATGGATATCTAAATCAAGTATTCTTTATAACTATTATACATATATGAATTTTCAGTGACCGTAGATATGAGAATACCCTCGAATTCCAAGAGTTTCGCTATCGGGCAAAATAATCAAAAAACTCAAAATGCATGCGATCGTTAATGGTTACCACTGACGCAACTGTCGAGACGGTTGACTCTTGGCGAGTTTACATAGACTGCGTGACGTGAATTTCTGATCACCGATTTGTCAACTAAGGTCTCGATTGAAAGTATATTCGTATTCGATGCTCATTTCCGATTGTTCCAATCGTCTATGCACGCGGAATGCGAACAATAGCATTACTTTACCATTGACGTAAGTTAAGCATTTATCTGCGCAATTCTAAGTTTCTAAAAAAGACTTTTATCTGCGTTGCAGACGTTACGGCACGAAATTCGCGTAGACGTCTGCAACGCAAATAAAAATCTTTTTCAGAACCTTTTAAAACTCTAGTAAAAATTGTGACAATCGTCCCCTAAATAAGAATTGTAATCAATAAATACAAATTAAATATTTATACAAATTAAATTCGAAAACTGTACATCATGCAGATAAGATTTTAAATATCGTCTGTAGCGGTCGCGGACGCGTGACGGCGCGCGGCAGGGGGCTGCACGATCATAAACGAACGGAACGTTCTTTCTCCCGCGTTGAAATCTCCACAACCGAAGGTTTTAACGAAGGCTTTCAACCTCGGCCTGAAGGAGCCCGACGCACTGTAAACCCTAACATTAACATCACGAATGGAATTCTCTAACGATCGCAGCTGATTGTCACGCAGTTGTTTCTTTTTTTACCGTTGCATTTTTTTCATTTTCATATTCGTGTCCGCTAACGGTACCGAACGGGCGTCGATCTTCTTCGGGAGTCCATCGTATGTGACGCCGCCGCGTCGTGCATCTCGAGGGGAAACGTGAGCGGTCGAAGTGTGCGAGAAGTCCGACAAGACATTATTCCATCGGTAGAATAGCCGGTAGAATCCGACGCGCGAATTCTACGAGCAAGGGTACCGTTAACCATTTGAATGTTTCTTCACGAACCAGAAAACCGCTCGCAGGCGATTCTGCCGAGTTGCAAACAGTCTTGTCAAGAGATTCATAATTCTGAACGAATTTATTGAGTGATATATTAATCAAGCATATATTATCAATTATTTCATTGCTAAGTATAAACATTAGAATTTTAAGCGTGTCGAGTTAGGTTTAATTTTCAAATATCATGAACTTTTCGGGGGTGTTGCGCGAAAATATATTATTTAAAATTAATAATTTAAAAAATGTTAAATAACGAGATTATTATTTGTCAAGCTTATAATAACTTTATTATATAGCGTGTAGTATAATTGCTTTAATTTAAGATAATATCATCACGAGAATCGGACAAGAATTTCAATTTGGATATAATTATTTGAATACAATTGATAGTTTCATCTCTCTTTTTAATGAACAGAACCGTTGTACGCAACAATAATTATTATTATTCATGCTCCTTTTATTTACGCACTGACTATTTTCGGTGGCGAGCACGCGTAGCAATTTTCCGAAACGTTCTAGCGTAAATAGACGCAAATGCACTTACAGGGAACTATAACTCTCCCCTCCCTATAACCCATTCAACTCATTCAATAATGAGCGGTCAGCGGAATTTAATATTTAACAAGAAATAAATTAACAGATTATAACCAAAAAGGGAAACGGTAACGCAATATCTTGTAAACTCATTAAATGCATCAGCAAAATATTACTTCCTTAAAATCCGACATTATCATAAATTTTATAGAAGATGTTCAAATGAAGAAACAGGAGTACTTCGAAACGTATCGATCTCCAAGCCGACGCGACGGTTTGATAGAGGGAATCGCCGAAGATTATTCGTGATATTCCCGAGATCGCTGAAAGAACGAGATCCCCGTTTCCGGAACGCTGAACGCCAGCGGAAAAGATCGCGCGCGCAATAAAGACACGCTATTTATAACAAACAGATTTGCGCTCTAACGAGCGTCGAACATCCATCGCCGCTAGAATTAGATCACGGCGGATAAGAAACGAAACGAGACAAGGCATGAAGAATGGTAAGAACGATCGGCTGAGAGGCACGTCTCTCGATCCGGGTCAGTAAAGCGCATTAATTTCAACGCGACCAGATCGGATCTCGTTCAGAGAGGATAGATAAGCGGCTGTGTTATGGAAATCAGATACGCCTCCACCGTGACCGTTTCGCGCAATGGACGGTTTTTTCACGCAAAAGTGCCTCTTATTGATCTTTAATTTAGCCTACATTAATAACGATAATATGCTTGCTGTTTCGTTATCGCGAAAGATGCAACGGTTATCTTTTCATCGGCATGAAGCTTTCATTATGAGAAACAGTTTCATTGAAGCGTGAAAGACTAAATAATTCAATGACAGAGAGATAAAGGAAGCGAAAGAGAAGAGAACGAGCGAAAATTGAAAGTATTTATACGAAAGTATTTATAAGAGAAATGTAACGACAATTTACCCTTTTTTGTACATGAGTGAATTTAATCTTTTGCCGGAACATTAATAATTTCAAAAAATGTGTTTAAGATAATAAAGTATTCTGTGATATACAGGAGTATATCCTTGGACCCAGTGCCAAAACAGCGGCTTTAGCACATGAAAACAAGAAAATATCTAATAAATATACATATGTCTAAATCTGAATGGTTTCGGAGTTATAAGGTATTGAAGTTGCTTTTGTAAGGACACAAATTAAAGTAAATATTGTTTAATGTTCTTTATTCTGTTTAAAGCTTTACAAAATGTGCTAAAAAATTCCTCCGACTTCACCACACTTTCTAGCACGAATTGTTTCGAACCTCTTGAAAAATGTTCAAAGTTTCACGGATGACAACGGCAGCATTAAGTTCAGTTGCTATAGTTCTAAATCGTCGTGGATCTATGAAGTCGACGGAGGAATTTTTTAGCACTTTTTGTAAACCTAACTCCAAAACCGTTCGGATTTCAAAATATGTTTATTAGACGTTTTCGACTAGTTTTCATGTGCTAAAGCCGTATCAGTTTTAGCACTGGGTCCAAGGATACTCTGTATTTAATACGATTTTGTTAGAAGTCGGATTGAGTTGCATTAGCAAAAACACATTTCTATATTGATATTTTATAAATTATGATAACATAAAAGAATATGTTTAAGAACTAATTAAACTTTGCAGATGTAAATATAGATAAATGAAATTTTAATTTTCTGGTTATTTTAAATTTATGGAAATTATGTATAATTTGACGTTAAATCGACAAAAAGCTTTAATGATAAAAAGATAATTCCAAACTTATTTTCAATAATCAACGTTCGATCCGCTAGAAATAGGTCACGAGCATATTAAGATAATCTGTGCATTCATTTTCAGGCCTCTTTTGGAGCGTGGCGTATAAATTCCAAAAATGGTCCCATTACCTTTAATCACCTAATGAGACAATATAGTAAGACATCCGTGCAACACGATTCAACAAGTGTAACACGTAACGTAATGATGCAAAAAAAAGGGAGAAACAGGAAGGAGAGCAGCGTGCTCTTCACGAGGAAGTGACTGCGAGCTGTGGCGCAATGAAATAAATACAAGTGTAATTTATCAGCTATAACATATCTTGAATCCTGAGCCGGGCGATGCTTCTGTTCGTTTTTGTAACCTAACGTCGTTATAAATGTTATAATATCTCTCATTTACATTTCTCGATAACAGGATAATATCTTCGCGCATCCATTAAAATTCGCAACCGTTATATAATTATAAATGCGGAAATTCATTATTAATTATTTTGAACAAATTCCGTTATTTTTGTATCTGTTATCTTTAAAACGAACTTTTTATAATATCGTAATATAGCATTTAATAAGCGTAGATAATATTCGTTCAGGCGGTTGCATGTTGCAAAATGCAATTGATATTTTTTTCAAGGAAGGATATTTATGGACCAATGCACGAGCCGGCAAACGCAGACAAAATTCATTCGGTTAATAATCAACATTCGATTGAGAAAAATTAAGAAAAACATCAATCGAGACTATCAGCAAAGATATTGTAAATATTAAATTACATTTTTGCTCATATTGATTGTAACTTTGTTTAAATTTTTCTAAAAAAAAAAAAACCAATTATTATTTCATTTATGTGGTGCATTTTAAAATAATTTTATTTATGTGGTACCTTTTAAAATAATTATATTCGTGCAAAATATTTACAAAAAAAAATTGAAAAATTGATAAAAAGCAAATGTTTAAGCAAATTCGCATAATTCAATAAATCAAATATGCTACTTAACAAAGGACATCAAGGTCTTACCTTGTCACAATCAGTTAATTTGATGGAGCATCGAATCACTTCAAACGCGATCGCTACACACACCCGACGATCTCGCGGAGCGCCCGATCGCGAAAATAAACGTGAAACGGCTTTTACCGTGCACCACCGAACCTACCCGAATCCGCGCGTTAGCCCTTTGACTATCACCTGTTCGGAAGAAAAGAAGAAATACCACCGGAAGAAACTCGAAAGCTCAGAATAAACTCCGGAATCCGACCGGGTATCGCGATATTCGAAAATTCGCGACGAGAAAAAGGAGAAGAACAGATCGCGATTTTGCGACACCGGACGAAGCGGACTGAAGCGAGGAAGAGTGTCGGAAGACGCGTGTCGACTACCCGGACGATCTTTCGACAATGGTGCACGGCTGACTGACTGTCCGACAAGTCGTACTCGCGCGTACCCAAGTTGGAGAAGGTTGGAGAAGGTTCGTAGCGGGCCGAGGAAGAGGGTATACGGTGCACGCGCGCGCTCGCTCGCCTAGCCGTGAGGAGGCGAGCCGAACGAAGGTGGAGCGTGCCTGGCCGGCAGCGTGCGCGGGCCTTAGGACCCGTTATACCCGACGGTGCTACAAGATCCGCCCGAGTTGAACAACCTTCGCTCGTCGCCCGTTGTCGCGTTACCGCCGGGATATACAACGCGTATATGCTAAGCGCGCGAGCGAGAGGCTCGTTGCCGCTGCCGCCGACGACGATCGATGCCCGAAGTGGGTGAACTTGACGTACACGGTGCACACGCGGGCCGGGCGGCGATACGGTATATCTCTCGAATGCCTCGAGCGTTCCCGTATCCAGGGAGGGACGGAAGGGCACGAATTTAAATTCGATTTGTTTCCTGCGACAATGGAACCGGAGTGCACTTTGAAGATAAGTGCTCGATGAAGCACTCTGGGAGACGCAAATTCAGTCATGTTGAAACTTGCACGTAAAAAGATTCTCAGCATTTACTTCATCGTCATTTTACTCGATTCAAAATGACATGATACAGCACGATAGAAAGTTATATTTTCTATAAATAGTAATTACGTTATAATAATTATGTATAATAAGTACGTAACGCAAACGCAATAAAAAAAAAAAAAAAAAAAAAAACTTTGGAATCCCATTTGCATAAAATAGAGACTACAAACCATAATAACATTAATGTTTCAAGGTTCGTAATTCTAGAAGAATAGGGGGAAAACCGGGCATAATTACAAGCAAAATGGCGACATCGAACTAGATCAGGAAGTCGACATTCATATTAGATCAGGAAGAAAAGTGAATAGCCGAACTTTCACGAGTATGGATGCTGATATCAGTATCAGCATCTATGCGCGCCCGTGAAAGTTATAATATTCATTTCGTTGTTACGGTGCAATAAACACCGCAATGCTCCAGATCGAATTGATACGTAACGGCGAGATGCGTATTTTATTGTTGACTGAACAATTTTCGGCACAACGTCAGTCAAAAACGAGAACACGATCAAACTTTTCAGACTGAGAGCAAAATTTATATTTTTATGAAAAAATTAAATTATTTTCGAAAGTGTTTTTATCTTTTCAGTATTTTACTTTTACATAAAAATATATTACGAGTAAAAAATTATAATGATATAATAGTTTAATACAAAAAATATTGAAATATTTAAAAATTCTAAAAAATAAAGAAGCTTCTCTTTTCGTGCATCTAAACGGAATTTTCTTTTTTTTCTATCCTTTTCATTATATCGTAAATTACCTAATGATAATTTACGAGGCAATTAAATAATAACCTCACAGAAATGTGCGCAGAGTTTGGATTGGATAACGTTACCACGAAGAGGCGAGTCAGATAAAAATTACTGTTAGTTAATGACGTCGAGCAACTTTGTTCCAGCCCATCCTTTAACATCCTGCACACATTCTGACAGCATGATGAAGGGTTCACGCTATCGGTGATGAGGCGATGCGTGATGCTAACCGATGGTTAATTCAGGAAGTAGTTTTTCCTGAATGCGTTGGAATGCGAGCGGGTGTCGAGCACGGAGAGGAGCGCATTCCGAGCGACAGCCAAAGCCGAAGAACACGATCGATGTGCCGCGACTTGGAACGGGATCCAAAAAATCGGTGCGGGAGGAGAACCGACGCGCGAGATAGAACATCTCCCGGTCGACAAAGATGCCGTGTGGCTCTGTTCTAATAGCGCCAGAAGTTTCCAGTGCGTGCCAGTGATCCACTTGTCGCGTCGTAACGCATAATCAGACAATTCCTGGTGTACGCGGGAAAAACATTTGCTTCCGTCTCGCCACGCGGACGCGCGATTCTAAAATCGTCGTAGTAACTTTATGAAAAAAAAAAAATCGCGTAACACTCTGCACTCGTATAATCACGTACGGGCTTTTTCATCGTAATAACGGCAAAAAACGGCGAATGCGTTATCTCAGTGAGTAAGGATACGCTGAATTACGAGTTAAGTGGTTCAACCACCATCTGCGGTCTTGAAGTAGAATAATAAGCAGAGAAAGGACAAGTCATGGCATTTAGTGGCAAAAGAGCTGCTCGTAAATCTTCTCTTATTTTTTTCACTTACTTCTAACACACTACTCTATGATTGTAGTTCCGAAAGTAATTTTAATAGGAAAATGTCCATTGAACGCTTCGCGACTCTGCTTGTCATTCCTCTCGCACGGTCAGCACAAACTATATATATTTCAAATAAAAGAGAAAATTTAAATTAGATTAATCTCAAATTAAAAAGTGGAAATTAATTTCCGCAGGAGTTTTACCAACGATAAATAACAGACCAATTTTCAAAGCCAACTCATTAAAAAAATTTCTACAAAATATCTACGACTCGTCACACGGAAGCAATTTTATTCTTTTTATATAAGTCTATTTTTTTTTCTTAATAAGTAAAAATAAAAATATTGGAATTTACCGAGTCCGTTAAAGGTATCAGTTTTAAGAGCCGAAAAGAACCAACGGCAACCCGGACCCGGAAGATACGTAATAACCGAACGCGCCGGTCGGCTGTCCCAGAATCATCCTCCGCCGCCTCGGCTCTTATGTGGGACATAGCGGCACTTCTTGCGGGCTTAGATACCTTCGCCGGCTGACAGCAAGTGGAGTCGCATCGACGTCATCGCCGGGGAACCATTTCTGAATTAATTCCTACGCGAGCGCGTCTCGGGCCTAAGATTAATGCCCGAATGTCTCTCGCGATGTGGAAAAAAAATGATCGAATCACCGGTCGGCGGTAGATGACGAATGCTAATATGAATTGCAAATAGCGAGCAGTTTTAATTCATCGCTCGAGCGCTTGATAAATAGGATAACAGCTTTTGATGTGCAACAGAACGTTAGACGGCTGGCAAGGCGTTGAGGAACAGTGAAATAGTAATAATATGATAATTAGAATTTGTAATAAAGCAAACTCATATTGCCTTTAAATTTCTTCTTTTTTTTCGCGGCTCCCATATATTCTTATTATTAAGCCGGTAACTGCATTATTGCGTAATTAACAATTAATCACGATTGAAAGCAGGCTTCAAGTAATTGTGCGAACATTTGATATATTGACAATTTCCGTATTGCTTCCTAGTTCGTTGAAGAATAAATGGAAATAGATTATATATTCCTTTCTCGCTTTCCTTTCTCGCTTTAGAGGCATCTTATTACATTTATCCAAATCACTACCTTTGATTACATTTTCCTCGTCGATATAGACTTGGAGGAATTGCTTTATGCTTTCCAATTTTCATCGAACACACATTCGTCATATGCCCACATAATTCAGATGTCCGATGGACTTATATAAAAACAATGAATTATAGTGACGGTGAATTATAACGCGATCTCGTGGTTTGTTTTATATTTGCCGTGCCATCGCACAAAATCACACGTAACACTTTAATAATGTCACTGTTTGACAGCCGGACGAGGCAGTGGTCATTTAAAATCACAGAGCTGTTGAATGCATCATTGTCTCAATTGTAATAACTATACCTCTACTTAAAAATTGTATTATTTTTAGATGTTTTTTACCACGCCTTCGATGCTCATTCTTGTGTTCTCTGAGCTGGCTGAGTGAATGACTTCACTTCTCTTTGCTGTTCAAGTTTTGACCGTCATTTCTGTTTCAATTATACTACAAACTATGATTAGCCAAAATTTCACTTGGATATTCTCACGAAAAATTACACTATCTGTAGATCACCCAACCTAGGAAGTATTCACCTATTATTACTCGTCGGAGATGAAATTATTCTGATTTAACTGTTACCGCATCATTGATGAATTAAAGATTGTTATAACGTTAACTTACGCACTGTACCTTAACTTAATCGCGTTGTGCTCTCCAAAGTCCACCTTTTACTTTGCTTGTTGACTTTAATAATGAATTCTAGAGATAGAGATCATACTATAATAGTTACGATTATAAATAGTTATATTTGCAAAATAACGGTTGTCTTTGTCCCGTAATAAAAAAAAATTAAAATTATATAATTTCTTATTATGATTGACCTCTTTCGGATCTATACGTTCCGCAAACAAGCAAAATTGCGTGATTCCAAGACGTTAAAAAAAAATCACCACACTTTTCACGGCAAGTAAATTTTATTTTTTTCATTAATTAAAGAAAAAAGAAAAAAAATTCTTGTTTTATTAGAATCGCGTACTCTTATTCCTCTTGGAACGTAAAAATTTAACATAAAGTAGGTAACAACAAATTATTTAACAAAAATACTCTCCCGATCTAAAAACAAAACAAAATGTAGTCCTGAAATAAATATGTTAGATTTGTAACGTGCGATAATCAGTCATTTATCGAAATTGATAAAAAAAAAACGGAATATATTCGATATTTATCGTACACGGCACGCGAAATATTTCATAGCGACAAGAAATCAGCTGGCGCGTACGGCCTTGGCGCTTTTTCGTGGCGTATAGCCGACCACTCTGTACACAAGGTCATGGTGTTGCCATTCAAGCCGGTACGTAGCGGCGTTCGCTGCGTTCCGCGTATGCGTGTTATTAGCCTTTCGAAAGGAAAGGGGATGCTGGATAGCTCAGTGGTAGAACGGTCGCCTGTCGAGCGAGAGTCTCCGCGTCCCCGACCCTGCTATCCCGCTACGTAGTAAAGGGAATTTTTAGAGTGGAAATTTATTCCACCAATGTAATGAAACGAGAACCACAAAATCCCAGTATAACTGAGTAATAACATCAATCTCACAAATTCATGGTGTTTTGCATTATAGTAGGGGACGGAGTCCCCCGTATTAATAAGAAAGAGAACAAGAAAAATCCTTTCCGAGATGAAAAGTTCTATTCGTCCCATGTATAAAATCAGCAATTATCATTTTGCGCAATTAATTAAAACCCGTGATTAATGATTCAACATCGTAACAACAAACAATTTGTTTATCGAAGCAAATATTTCATGCAATTTATTATTTTATTTTAAGAAAGAATCGCGAAACACACGATATCAAATGGGGATTAATTATTTTATTTTATTTTCAATCAAGTGATTTAATTAATTAACGAAAAACCGTGATATATCTATCTTTTATTAATGATATGTACTGCGCGGTATTTATACGTCCGAAATACGTTACGCGTCGTGGATTTCGATTGTATGTAGGTATATGTCCGGACGATCCATCGCATCTTAATTAGCAGTTAACTTGACTTTATTAACCGCATCGTATCGGACGGTATCAGAATGTTATTTTTAAATTTTACGCTTATTAACAGAACGATCGAGGATGCGGAACGAATCGGCGCTGAGTGTGGCAGCAATCGCGACGCGTTTAATTAGCAAGTATTGTCATAATTAAGTCCGTACTTTAATATCTGTCAGCATACAATCGGTATTTATATATCGGTGATTTGTTAAAATTCTTTGCTGTCCTAGATTTGTCCGGATTGCTGTATTATATGAGTTATTCTTGACGTCGTGTGTGTCGAGGAGATCGTGCTTAATCGTACTTTTTCAACATTATTCCTCTGTCACGATGTAGTAAAGTGCATATTGCGTGCAAGTAAGGTCGGAAATGCTACATGTGAAGTATGGTACGATTATCGTGTTCTAATGATTAGTACGAACGATCGTAATTACCCGTGTTTTCACGTGTGAGTGTTGTGTGAGTACCGTGGGCAAAGAAACAGCAATAGAGAAGATGAAAGGTTCGAAAGACATTGGGCGACGATGGAACAAGAATGGAATAAATAATAGATTATTTATTATTTTTGTTTTTTATCCGTAAAATTAATCGTTTATGTATTCCAATTCATTTGAATAACTCATATAATAATTCATAATCATTTAGAGAAAAAATAACTGTTATCTACGAAATTTTATTACGAATTTTATTAAGAATTTGTACTTATATAAAAAGCAATGTTTGTTTAAATTAGGTAATTATCTCTTATTAAATATCTACTTAAAAAAGAAATGAATAAAAAATATGTTATGCGCAATAATTATTTCTTAAAATATTGATTATTATGGACGCTGCTATAATTTGGATTTTATGTTTGTTTTTACAGGTCAATGTAATGTTACAATGTCCGCGTTGCGCACAGATGAGTGTCAAATTATCTCTTTGTTAATTAAAGATAATAAATTTATGAATATCACAGATAGATATAACATCAAGCTAGATATAAAATCAAGCTCATAAAATATTGTTATATCAACATATCATTAGTTAGGTATATCGTTATTATTAGTCAGTTTATATTCGTACATTTCACTTCGTAAAAACATTTTATGTTTTAAACAGCAAGCGGAATTATATAACTCCAATTATTATTAGCGTCAATTACAAAACGCATAAATCACGTGAAGTAATTGTCGCGTAATTAATCTTGACACGAAGCTATAACAATCACTCAGAACTATCGACCGTGGATCATATTATCGCCACGTTGATCATCGTCGAACTAATAAGGGGTTGCTCGTCCCGGTGAGCGAAATACAAGACCAAACGTAGCATCATCTATTCCGAAAGATGATATCGTCGGAATTTCTGATTACGATAAGCGTAATTCGTGGGACGTATAGATCGCAGATACAAATCGCGGACGTGCTGCAAGATAAGATATAGCAGAAGCGCGAGGAACGATCAGAGGACCGGTATTTGAGCAGAAGCGGTAATTGGCAGCACCTCGACTACTGCGTGTTATTATCGTGTGCATGTATGTACACACATAGGATAAGGAAGAAATTCCGATCAGAGACTCTCCAAGTATGTCGAAGCATTTTGTGAAAATCGATGACAGAAGAAGACCAGAAGCGAGCATCGTTTTGACATCGACATTCATGAGAGATGTGAATTGCGATGAATCTAACTTCTAACTTGTATATAAATGCTTTATTTCAAATACTTTTGAAAAAAGCATTTTAAAATGAAGAATAGAGAAACAAATGCGGCTAGTAATATTTACTTATTAAATAATAATTATTACAACATTTTAGAAATTCCAACGTACTTATTTAAGTTAGCAAAATATCCTATAGATATACATATTCATAATGTAGTGTTGATAAGATCAAATAAAGAATCGAATTTATCATCAGTCATTAATCCTGAAGCGCAGAGTGAGTCGTGAAAGTGATCGTTAATTATCGAGTTTAATAGCTATTTAAATGGCTTGTTTGTAAACAGTCATCACAGCGTAGAGTCATCTAACAGTGATTTCCTTCATGAAATTCAAATCAAACGATCCACTTCGTTTCCTCTAACGGACTCTGTAGCATCCTCAATCTTTCCTACGTGTATTTCATTCTCTCACTACAATGTAGAAATTTATGCTACATCATCGACGTTTCATTTCTCACGTAGGATATAAACTGCATGTAAATGCATGTAAATGCGTGGTATTACCGATTATTCAAAGGCATTTTGCGTTTGATCTTAGAAATAAAATATGGGAATATAGATGATACATTTGAGGTAATTACGTCAAATTGAGATAACTAAAATATCTTGCAACTACAAAATCTTATTTTTTTCATTCTTATCTGAATGAATATTGTCAAAAGCGTCCGATATCATATTGAAACCACAAACACAACCCAATGAAATTAAAAGCCATGAACGCCGTGAAACCACGAATATCGCAAAAAAGTAAAACCACGAAGAACTAAGACCGCAAAAAAATGAAATAATACAATATCAGGGCAATAAAATAAGCACGAAGCTTGATATAAACTCGATACAAAAACAACTTCAACGTCAATGAAACTTGTCAGTATCAGGTTGCTTCTCACTGATGAAGTAAACTGAAATATTCACGAAATGTCGGAATAAAATAGAATAAATAAATAATAGACAATTCACACTGCTCGGAAATCAAATTCAATTGTCGATGAAACGCTCTGCATAAGTCACCATATTGTTATGGCTATCTTCCCTATGTTTTTTTCGAAAATTCGATGATCTCAATGTATAATAAATGTTTATTACACATTCAACTGAATGTGCTAATTGTCAAGTCCCTTTATAGGTAGAAAATTTTGTCATTGTCTGCTGTGCAGATGTCTTTGTGCAGAGAGAGAAGAGATCGCAGAAAAACCATAAACCTACAGAAGAAAAGAATATATTTTAAAAATCAATATACACCTACTAAAATTATAAGAAAACCCTAATTTTTATCAGATTTTCGAATCTTCATGAATATTTTTTGAAGAAAAAATCCTCTTTGTAAAAAACCACCCAAAACACATTTCATTCAAACGATCAATATTTTTTATCTTCAATTCTTATATTAATTACGCTTACCCCTTTCGTATAGTGCGAGTCATTAATTTTCACGATCGGCTCTTGCTGGTAATTTTTCGTTGTTTAGCGATTCTCGGGAATGCGGAAAAAAATCCTGTAACTTCATATCCCAGTTCCTTCCGCAGTCTTCGATCAGGTACGCTGATTCAGCTGGCGGGAAAACGATCGTACGATGATACGCTAGCAGCCAGGTATTTCTCGTATTTCAACGGGACGTTTACATGGCCGGCAAATTTTTGTGAGGCGAGACATCTGATCTGAAAGGCAAGCCTGGCATGAAATATCAGATTGACGGGCGTTAACGTGGAACACACAAAAATGTCGGAAAATATGGACTGTTTCGAGAAATATTTGCAATTTTTATGTGACAAATTAGAATTGATCGTCATGTTAATTAGTTTTTCTTCACACGCAAATTACTGTATGTAATCGCAATAAACATCATCTTCAAATAAAAAAATTTGTGTATATATATGTGTGTGTATATGTGATGTTTTATTTTATTATATATTATATTATATTATGTTTTATAATATTTTTTAATTTAAGTTGGATATTTCGCAAAAGAAAATAATGATAACAATAAATAACGAAAATAATACTATTAGATACAAAAAATTCACGTAACATATCTTAGCAACATTTAATTAAAAAATAACTTTGTTTTTAACGAGTGTTTATTCACGATTGATCTATTGTTGTGACATTAATATACTAATGAATAAAAATTGCGATCTAAGACTCGATACTCCAATGTCATTTCCGAAATTCTTGTACCGCGAGCTACACATCTTGTTACAATTATGCAAATGTTTTGCGAGTACAATATACCTACCTTCGAGCCCTCGATTTTTCCACCCTGTTTCTCGTTCGTTCGATCCAGGACGCGGAGCCTCCAGTTCTAAGCGAAAATCCCGTTCCTCCTCCCAATAAGATCCCAATCTCCTTCCTTCGCTTAAGCGTTATTCAGATACGTGGAGTGGCGCATCGCGATTAACGTCAGGCTGATTTATCGCCGTCTCAGCGCGAAACCGTGCTACGTCCATCAACACTTCATTTAATAGTTCCTCTTGAATGACCGGTGTAGACACACAAGAACTTAATACCCGCGACAAACCGCTTCTCCACACCTGCCCACGGGTGTCCCAATAGATTTCACCATAATAAAGCGCGTCCCGGCACTTCCTGTCCCGGGAAAAAATCAGGATCGTTCGACGATCTGTGCACGCCGTAAATTCATCCGATTCATCGTACCCCCGTTGTAACCCGTTTTTCCTTTATTGCGCTCGTATAATACGGCGCCGACACGTTGACGAGCGAGAGACTCTCAACGTCATTCGCGCAATTTTCTCCAACCCGCCAGTTAATCGCGAGTGTCGAGTACCTCAGGTTGATTGCGCCTAAGATCTTAATATCAAGCTACCGCTTTTGCCAGATAATCGTACGTTCTATCAAGCGACACACGGCGGCAGATGCGGGACATGCTTGCGCTGATCTCAATTTTATTTTTACCGCGTCACGTAATATAGAGCGATACGCTTATTGATCTCCTTTAGAGAGCTCTCTTTTATTCCTTTAACGTGATCCGAATTTCCTTCGCCTTTGTATTATATCCCGTCTACTCGCCGGATTTCCCGTCGGGAATTTTTCTTCGTGCGATCGTATAATCGGACGCAGATCGCTGGATTCCGTTCGATTTTAAATCGTAACGCCGACCCGGCGCGTCGAGATTAAAATGTACGCGCGATCGAAATATACGATAAGAGAATAAAGGCGATGAAGTTCCCTCGGCGTGATATACAATATCAACGGTTGCGGCAATTATTGTAACTGTTGTTGCGCCTTTGTCGTTTCACACGACTGGCATCGCGCTAGCACCGCTCTGTGAGAGGTCATTCGTTCCGTAAGTGTATTCCCATTCTTCTACGAGGAACGGAAATCTACCTGCTCTAATATACCTGGCCTGGCCTTTCATCGAGCCGTCATTAGCCGCCGCCGCCGCCGGGCCGCGCTCCATCGCGATCCGCGGCCGCGCTCTTTTTTCGTCCGCTTCGCCCCCTTCGAGCCGCTTTCACGAGTGGCGTTTCTTGCTCTTGCTCTGTCCACGCTTCAGTTCATCGTGTTTACGACGGCACTTCCGGCCCGGGGGATCCGCGCCGATCGCTCCAATTTTCCGTGTTAAGCGCGAATTTCGCGGATGCTCGTTATGCAAATCGAGATCCGCAAATCGAGTAACGAGCAGACGTTTTTTCGAGGAACGAATGATATTTCCCGCCTCTTGTGTCCACGAGCCGTAGAATAAATTTCCGCGGGATACGCCCCTCTTTTCCAGCGATTTGTAACTCCTTATCGGTATCCTCGATATCCGCGCGGCTTTCTCCGGAGGTATCTTCGGGCGCCTCTTAATTTACATCGCGGCCGGGGCAATATTATTCTCGTGTCTAACGTGCTTTTACGAACGCGCCTCGCATGCTTTGTTAGGATAACGGAAATACCTTCGGGCGCGATTTACCTGTTGTTATATTCTCTCCCTCGACTTGTGCGGCACGCGCCGTTGAATCGCCGGTTATAGTTTCTCGTTGCGGTCTCTTCGCGTCTCGTTCAGGCGTCGCTCGACGATACCGCGGTATAGATGGAGACATTCGTTTTTATAATCCCTCGTGAAAACCCGGAAGATATATCTCAATCTGACAATGACGGACAAGTCTCTATTTTTGTCTCTTTTTCTTCCTTCGTCTCGATTCTCGTTGTATTTTTACACGATAAAAACAGCGCGATGTTTTCTGAGCTCCTGAAACTCTTCCTCCGATCCGCGCCTTGCAATCGAACCGCTTACAGTTTCCCGTCTCCTTCGTTAAAAAGAAGACTTCTCTTTAAGATCAGCCTTGGCGTCCGTTTTATTATTCGAGAAATCGTAGCGACGATTTCACGACTCGTCGTAAACACGATCTACGAGAGCTCTTATTACACCTGAAGCAGAACCACTTCGCGGCCCGTCAGGGCAATATCTTCGATATCGCGAAGATTGCCTCTTCTTCGTACCCTCTCGCCGCACGCGTCGCTATAATACCGTGTTAAATTCACCGCCGACGTCCTACGTACATTTTACAAGTCCGCTCCAGACAATTTCTCTCCAGCTCCTTCTCTCTCCCTCTTCGCTTCTTCCTCTCATGAATTTACTAGACACGGATGTTTATCGCGCTCGCCGTGTCGACAACGTTCCCGGATCCTTCTCTTGCTCGTGATATCCGATATCGGTTCCCCTTCGCGGTTTCACGTGATGGCTTAGCTCGCGGCGGTTACCGATACAACAATTCGACGCAGTCCCATGCGATCGATACCCGATACTCCTTACCGCGCCTCCCTCGCGCGCGCGTTCCCGATCTCGTCTCTCGGTACGGTTTACTTCGGCCCTTTCTCCTTGCTCTTACCGGGTTATCCGCCTCCGCAACGCGCGACGATATATATCATCTGCGTCTCTTATTAAAAGCTTCCGCGCCGGCAAATCGCGCCGCACGTTTCGACCTCCGACCCCCCGGTCACGAATCCTGTTCGCGGCGTTTCGCTTCGCCGCGGTGATGAAGCGTCGCTGTGTTTCCCTCCGACAAGCAAACGTCTCTTCCCTTCATTGTCCTGCCGCTTACGAGTTGTATCGTCGACGTGACGGGCGTAGCCTCATCAACGAAGTTACTCTTCCGCGTTTCTGCGTCCGTTCATATACCACGTCGAATGTGTTGTCGTTCCTAGAAACCCTTTACGCGCAGCTTCCCAGTGTCCCAGTGGGTTCAATTCAAGATCTGATTTTTATGCTTACCGGTCGCTTCGTGACCTTCAACCCCCGGCTTTGCAGCTTCGCGTCATGTTTCCGTTACTCTCGCCATCCAGTAGTTCTCTCGGCAATTTACACGCGGATATCATTCACGAGCGGAGTTAAAGCTATTGTACATTCACACAGAGACGCAGTAATGTAATAAAGATATTATACAATCGTTCACTTTCTGATAGAATTCTCTTAAAATTCTGAAATTCTTCCTGAATTCTCCTGAATCCTTATTATCGCGCCTCGTAATCGTTCTTCTAACTTCGTACGGCTGAGACTATAAGAGATCGATGAGTAATTGCACTCAAGTACTTCGTTCTTATTCCGTCGGTTTAAGGATCGATATTACTGTCCGCGAAGCGCGCGGAGCCTCTTGCCTTTGTAACTACTGTCTACTCGACGAACGCCGAGATACTACCGAGACGAGCCGGAGATAGCTTCTCTTTTGTGGTGCAGACAGGTGCTTAATTGTGGGAACGCGGCTCCCTTTTGCCTACATCATTCACGGCCTCGTTCGTTTAGTATTCCTCCTCCGTGTCATTATGTCGACGCGGACACTTTCCGCATCCGATCTCTTTCTTTCTCTCTCTTTCTCCCTCTCTCGCTCGCTCCTACCTTCTCTCCCTTCGCACGATTCATTCAAGGAACAAAAGTCTCGTATTATACACTGGCCGCCTGAACAATTACGCGGAGTAATCCGCGGTTCCCAGAACTAAATGCGACTTTAATATTATACTTCTCCACGACGGTCTCGAAAATGCAATCCATACATTCTTCCCCGCCGCTTAATTACAGGCATGGAATAAATTAACTTGTTTTTGCGCTCGAATCGTAGCAAGAGCTGACATTACACGATCTTCAGTGTAGAGTGGTATTCAAACGAATTGGAACGCACTTTCTTCTTGCCATTTCTCAAAGCCGTCCATACCTAGGGACGAGATGTCTCATCCTTCACGCTATTCCGAACTTGCAAGGTCGAGGCACAGGATGGTCGTTCTACGATGCAGGGATAAGCTTCTCCGTGCTTGAACCACCGTCGCGTGCCAACTTCATTAGCTTCCCTTTCGACTCGAGCTCTCCTCCGTCCGCGATGGGATCTCAAACTTTGTTCGGAACCCGGCGCTTGTTTCTCCCAGTACACTTCTCCAGTATCATCTAACAATCTAACTAAACTTCGCGGATGGTGGAATTACACTGAGGCTAGATGGTGTCGAGCCGCCCCCGATGTAGCTCCTTCTTGCGTTCGCTGCACAGTCGGGCCATTTAATAGTGGGGATCCGGATCCCTTCTTTCGCGCTGGCCGGCGGACCTGCTTGCCTCCTCGTGTCCTTGCTCCAGCGCGATCGTGATCCTCGATATACCAGGCGTGTTTTCCTCCCTCCTTTATCCCTCTCATTCTCACGATCCTCGGCACTACGCTCCGTTTCTGGCTTAAGTGCGAATCCGTGTCGGATGAAATTTTCACTAAATGCTATTAACGTTTATTTAAATGTTTAGGACTCCACCAGTTTAGGACTTTCTCCGTGTATAATAACCAGGTTTCTTTAAGCTTATAAGAATTAAAAGATGTTCATTTGTACGTATATCTAAAATAACGCGAATCTGCAGAACAGCTAATTTCGTCGAAATTACATTCCGAGGTATTGCTATCGAAATAATTGCTTAACTGTATTAAAACTTGCATACCAAAAATTGACTAAATTTCCGAATATATTTGCATTGCCAAAAAATACATAATATATTTATGTTAAATATCTAATATACTTACAAATATATATTTAGAAAATAAATTCTAAATAAGAGTTAAACCAATTCCGTTTACAGTCTGCATATAAATTAATGTGGAACTTTTCTGCTATAATAATATGATGATCCCTTGAAACTTGAAATAATCAAGAAATGTTTTTCTGCAATGTACACGTAATAAAAAAATGTGTCATCTAGAACAAACGCTGCTGGCTATTGCTTTCAAGTTTGCAAATTGTACGTCATCGAACGATCGATCCGCAATCGTGTGTAATCTTATCCTAGTCATTTTCAGCCGTGTTATTCGGCCGCGCGTGGGAATTTCTCTTCCAGAGAAAATCACCGCGAAGGTCCCACCTGAAAAAGGGCGTTCTCACGCGAAGCGCGAGCTCGAGTGGTTGCTAACATTGGACATTTTCTAGAACGGCGACCTCGATCCCCGCATATGCCGCGTTCCGCTAGAGCGGAAGCGTCGTTTAATACGTACGAGATCGTTTCTGCGAAAATGTCCTACCGGGGGTGAGGCGACCCGACGAGGGGCTAAACGTGCAATAGCTGTCACATGCTAAACGGTCAGTGTAATATGGTAATCCTGCGTGGTAATTCGCAAGGAAACAAGCAATTATAGTGCCCAACACTGTTTGTTAATCGAGTTCCCGTTTTCTTTCGTAGCTCGTTCACTCGTGCAACGTTTATCACTCGAATCACCATAATTTCGCCATAAATAGACAGAATTATTTTAATATCGTTGCATGCGATGGTCACCGAAAGTAGAAAGAAGTAAACTCGCGGTGTATTTGAGAAAGGATCCAAATAACAGTGGTTTATCAAGGTAAACATCTTAACGGACCGCGGTGGTGTAATTTGGGTGATTTACGAGGTATTTTAATACGGGATTCTCTTGATCTCGCCAAGCGAGAGAAGAGTCGGATAATTTAATCAACTGCACCGCCTTAATTACAGAAATTTTGAAGAAACGATAAAGGGATAATAATAATAATAATTTAAGTCTCTTTAATCGATAGCTCTTTAATCAGCTTGCTAACAAATTATCTATAACCACTAGTCCATAAGAAATAAAATCTATTTCTGACATCACAGAAATACGTGTCTCATTCATCTATATGTCTCTTTAATCGATGTAATTAGCTTACTAATAAGTTACCTAATAACGGTACTAGTTAAACAGGATAAAGATAAAATCTTATTCGAAAAGACGCAAGAAAGAGATAAAAATTGAGTGTAACTAGACTATCTTTCGAACGCAACTTCCGCACTTGCATATTTGAATTATTCTGTTTTCCCCCTTCACTTGCATAAATTGTGATTTTAATTATATGCACTTCCTATCCATAGATTTTTCATTCTTTATCAAAAGTCTAATAAAATTCTACGACACACGGTGAAAGCCGGTCCTCCGTTCCAATTCTGGTTATCAATTTATATTACATTGCTCTTTTATAATAAACATCAAGGTTATTGGGAATGAAAAGCGATTGATGGCCTGAATGTAAGTGTCCGCAAAGTAGGTCCGCGCTTTTCAACAAGCAAGATATTTGCCATTTGATCGTCACATATGTACAGCTAATTACATTTTCCCTCTGTGCGTACTGCACACATGAAGAACGTAAGAGGAACATAAGTAAAATTGTTTTATTAATTCCACACTTGACGATTATTTTTATTATCCCCCGTCGGAGTCTATATAAATAATAAATCTTGGAATATCTTATAGATTATTTATGTTTCTGCAGCATCTATAACAATGTTTCATCACAATTCAATTTTCAAATACTCAACATGACGTTGTAGTACTCTGCGACATAAAATTTATATAAGCCAATTGCTGTTTGTGATTTTAGAAAAGATTACCGTGTCTCACGCAAGATTGATTGCCGTGTCACGCACGCTTTAATAAGCGCGTCTTATAAACGCAGGACTTTTATATTAAATGAAAACCATTACATTTAGTTTATGACGTATGCTATATAAGCTTAATAAATTTTACGGAGCAAGACGGTTTCTTAAAAGTCATGCAGCTGTTGAAATTACGTAGACAGATATATGCGAAGAAGCTGCTCCAGATACGTCAAGAATAACGTTTGTATCGCGTAAATCGTTAAATATGATATTCTCCAGGAAATTAAGAAATCTCTAATGCAACGAGAAAGCGCTCTCTTTCCTGTCGTAAGAAAATATTCGCGAACGATATTGAACGCGCGTTGTAATAGCTTTATATATTGCTTGCGCTCTTCGCGAAAATAAATGTAATTAACCGAGGGATTAAACGTTAAATAATCCACTTGACGCAAAACGTTTATCCGTAACGTAACGTATGCCGCAACGAGAAGATTAGAGGAGTAGACCCTCGGCAGCGCCCATCGCGCGTTCCGTAACGCGAGGTGATTCAGTCTTCAAACGATCTGATTAGAAGAGGAGCGCGTACGCATACTGGCCGCATGTATAATTAGGGTAACAATTATGATTACGGTAAACGCGCACGCGGTTGCCCCGAGTTAACGCGCCGCGTCGTTTAGCGTAACGACGCGACGTCTTTCCTTCGCGGAGTTTACGACCGATTAAGTATAGATTAGCGTAAAACTTACGAGTCTCATAAATAATAAAAAAAAACACGTCCGTTTCGTACACTGTTAAATATTAAAGGATTAAATTTAAACCAATACCTTTAAGGTAAAATAACCTTTTTTTATTTTTAACTACCATGTGAGTCGAAATTTATTATTTTAACACAAAACAATATTATTTTAACTTCACTGATTTCGTTAAATTAACATTGTTTCAGTAAATGACATATTGAATAAGAGCAGTGGCGACCTATAGAAGTGCTTAAAAATGACTCAAATTGAATATAATTTGACACTAAGAACTTAATAGTGTGATACACATAATAAGGCACGGTTTCTGCGAGTGTGTGATTCCGTGAAAAATCATATAAATTAAATTAAATTAATTTATTAAATAAATGTGCATTAAACAAAAGATAAAGTAAATTATTTAAATAAAAAATACTCTGAAATCTTGCTACTTTTTTACAAAAGAAATATCTCGGATGTCGACACGCGCACCAGCGCGTTCGTCACTGAATACTCGGAAATTAAATATATATTCCTGGCACGAACGTAGATGAGATTAGTTTTTTCCGCGCTTGAAAACAGAATCAACGTCACAAAAAAAAAGACTAAAATAAACTTGGAAATTTATAACGCTTGAAAAATTATGACATCGTTTCTCCGCGAAAAACGTGAGAGAAACTATGCATCTCGGTTCCTTCCGAGATGATATTCCCAAGTTGAAAAACCCCGTTCCAACTATATCGCGTATGTCATAAATCATCTTGGACACTCTTATAATACCTTATGGCAGTGGTATACTGCCTGCTAATTTCACGGAATAGCCCATGCCATTGCCAATCAACGATGAAATGTAATGTGTATGAAATTATGAAGAGGATATTATACGAAGCGTAAGGACCGGAGTGGAAGATAGTAATAAAAGTGAATATAGTTGAGCGGAAGGTAAACGATATTGCGGTATCTCGTAGTGCCGGAATAATGGCCTCTAAATTTCCTTTTATCTCATCGCGAGTCAAGTGCGGTCGAAGTTTATTGCGAAAGTTTAGTGCGCACGATTTAGAAGAGGGTTGCGTTTATTAATTGGAGCGCATCTCCCGCAAGGAAAAAGTCCAGTGTATTAGGATATTCAACCGGAGGCTTTTTATAATCTGAGGATATTTAACAAATTTATTTCAATTTCTTTTTCTATTATGTTGATTCTACTTATGCCTCACAATAGACACGTAGAAAATTGTTCAATTCTCAAAGCTTTCTTAGCAATATGTGTGCATCTTGACAAGCTTTGAGGTTTTTAAAAATTTCTCGTGTAACTCTGTTAGGCAATTACCTCAAAATATCATATCCTTTTACACACATAATTTTAAATGACAAAATATTTATATATAAATAACTTTATATACATATACACACATGGTTAATTCAGGACTGCAGTTACACCGTAATAACCGCTGATGAATGTAATCAGGCGTTGAAGATGCGGCCGCATTTGCATAACAAGAAGAATTACGTACGAGAACGACGAGAATTAAAGTGCGAAGAGGATGGTGTTAAATTTCCGGTTGCGTGCCGTTTGCTTAATGAGGTAACGGGTCACAAACTTCCAAATTGCCTTTTAAAAATGGTAACGGAAGTCTCTCACCTCCCTCGGACGAGATGGGCTTGTCACGAATAAACGAAACTATTATTTTTGCCGTTCTACTTTTGGACGTTTGAGTCATGGCCCGGAACATCCGCTACCTTATACCAGAATTCGTGAGTTTGACAGGATAATGAATGTGCTACTTTTTTTAAATATGTACACTATCTATAATATAATCTATATAAAAAACATTAAATTAGATCATTATTGGATAACCAAAAATTTGCAAATTTCTAACAAAATTAAAGTGGATTTTTCCATAACCAAAATGTTGAGCGTCAATGGTTTTCATAGTTAAAATATTAAATGTTAAATGTTCTGATAAGAAATTAAAACTAGAAAGCTTTTCGTGAAATAAGCGGCAAAATAAGTTTTGACTAAATAATAGGATAACTAATTGTAAGTAGCAAAATTAAAAATTATATTGACAAGAATTATTAGTAAAAAAAGTAAGTTAATGGATAATATAATGTGCATGTCATCAAGTATATAAAAAATGCGAAGGTATCAAAGCAATTTATAAATAAAAACGAGAACATTTAAATGACAAATATTCTGTGACTTAAGTTTATTTATTTACACGTAAATATATTATATATGTATATATATTATATATCACTGTCTCTTGTCGCGTTATAACTTTTTTGACATTTACATGTAAATCAGCTATATATATTCTCTTCTATTCTCATCGCTCTCGCTAAAGCGGCCCATGAACAATATTATTACATAATATTTCCATATTATATAATAATATTGTTTATTTGATATAAATGATATCAATGATATATTAATTATATCAATTATGTCGATATCATATGATGTCAATTATATCACTGTTATTGATACAATAAAATTGCATCAATATTTGATTGATTACGTATAAAAGCCGCGTAACACAGATTTAAAAACATGGACATTTTTATTAGTATTTTCTTCTCCAACATTTGACGACGTGTAGCAAAAAAAAGGGAAGAAGTAAACCGTTGGTGGGCCGAGAGCGTAATCGCGTCAAGTACCAACAGGGGAAACCTTTCCTTTATAATTAATTCAACTCGTTCGGGAGGTCACTATTATGTCGTAGCTGACACAAAGGAAACGTACCAAACCTCATTAATACTGTTAGCTTTTCATCGATCCGCCGTCGTTTCGCGCATATACCCTGCATCACTTTATTTTTCTGTCGTCAAAAAGAGCGAGATTTTCAGAAATATCAGTATGCTATGCAACAGGATGTAAATGTGTGAATTACAATCTTGTTATCACAATTTAGATTAATTCACAATTTCACAATGGCATAGAAATGCCGGCCGTTCAATCTGTTTAACGCGTTCGTCGACTCGGCATATTGACTCGAACAAAATAATCCGCTCAAAAATACATGAGTTTTTTTAGAAACTCGTAGCACATCACACATTTCTTTTTTATTTGAGAGAAGAGAAGAGAGAAAAAAGACAATTAATTAAAAATACAATCAATCTTACGTCTAGACTCTTTGCAATAAAACAACTGCTCTCGTTTGTGTATATGTATGTCATATACGCAGCAAAAGATCCTGTGAAATCGATGGTTTCTTTTCGTCGTCGCGGCGCGTATGCATATAGAGAATCTTAGACTATTCCGACATAAAAATATAACTGATCGCGGGATTCAACCATTAATGTCTTTTACGGATAATCCAACGGATTAAGCGGTGAAAGATCACACGCTTAAATATTTAAACATTATTTACATTTACAACAATCTGAAAGTTACGACGCATTCACTACCATTTTATTCACACTGAGAACACCCGACGGTCGTTTCTTTTTGTTATTTTCTCATCGGCATCTTGTTGGTAAACCTCTCCTAATCTTAACTAAAAACGTTCGATCTTGGTGAGAATAATCTATGATTTTTTTAAATGTAAGATTAAAAAAAAAAGTAATCTACTTAATCGTACAAAGCACACAATTATTTGACGAATTACTTTTTTTATGTGTACCTAAAGATAAAAAAAACCGTACTTAGCATTGTGTTCAAATCGCAATAATTGTAGCACACTTTTTACGAGGGTCAGATCACCCTTTCGCGAGATTGAAACTCGCTTATAAAGACTTCTTTCAATCCCGCATCGCGGTCGATATATAATTCTAATCGGGACGATCATAAAAAGTTGCTCGAGACGATTATTCAAGCCGAAGAACTCGAATGAAACGTCATAGGAATCTATTCTATGAACAGACGAGATTGATATACCTCTTGAATGCGGCATTAAAAGAAAGTGTTACTTTGGTCATGCACTTGCTATATGGAAAAAACTTATGGCCTCTGTGGGGTGTTTATTAAAACAGCTTTTACCAAAAAGTTCGTGTCCCGAGTGCCGGTAACTCACTTTCGCATCAACAAATCTGAATACGAACTAAAAAAGTTTCTTCACACATACAGTTCATATAAATATAATATTAAAAATGCAAATGTGTGTCACCTCGAAAGTCTCAATCAATCCATCCATAAAAAATATTTACTATATACAAACTGCCGTCGATTTCAACGATTGGCGTTTATCCTTTCACTATACGGTAATCATATTTCCAACCTACAGCCGTCCTGGACTTGTTTACACTCGAATTTGAGGTGCAATGGCCTTTCCAACTTCACGGCAGGTAGTTACTTCGAGCACTCGTCATGTACATGTATACCATATTTCTACAAACGTACTTAATGAACGACGCGAAAAGCTCTCGTGTAAGCGCTCTAAGCAGCCTGTTTATCGATCAATAGTCGTTAACTGCAACAGCACAAGTACGGTCACAGTTAAGTATTCAGTCTTGAGACGCTTTCATAAAAGCTTTTCCTTCCATTATAAAGCTTGATTTATATTCAAAATTATTATATTAATAGTTACGGATAGGCACTTTATGCTTTTGAACACCTATGGTTTATGCAAAAAAAAAAAATGCCTGATTATGCCCTCATTATGCGCGATTATGTGATTTCGACCTTTCACGTAATATGTAACAGCCCATGACGACTGTGAAATTGTATGAAAAATGGGAAATATACAATTGGGCTAGACCTGTATGTAAGACCGTGGTTACAAACATCCGTCGCCCTCAACCGTTCCCCTCTTCCTCCGCGATACTTTCGAGATTCTCCAATCGAGAAACTTTTAGGCTGGCTTCCAACCCAGCTCCTGTGGCGACAGAACGGAGAAAGTGTACAATTTTGAAAAGTGTACGTCGTTTTTCCCCAAATCCGAGTGTTTTAAGTGCAAAAACGGACTTTTTTCGATAATTACGCGAAAACCGCATTATGCTGCGCGGAGGTCTCATTATGTGTTATTATGCGACTGAAATCTGTCAGTACAAAGTGCGTACTATGCATAACTAATATCAAAATTAGAGCTTAAGAACAATTTTTGACATTATGCTATTATAATCAAAAGCATAAAATGCCTATCTCCATTAATAGTGTCTTGGCACATCGTCTTTCCTAGTACGTAAATATTCTGTTTATACACATATATATATGTATATATATATAGTATTCATGCAATTACGAGCGGTTCGTCATCTGAAAAGCCTCGAATTACCGGACTGTCTTCTTCTTCTATAAAAGAAAAAGAGAAGAAAGAGTCGTTAGTTTATTTTCATATTGTTTCATTCTTACCCCCCACGTTTTTCCCCACTTTTCAAATGCAAAGTAGCACTCACCTAAACCATCTGTCGTGCCTGGGAAAGTGGCTTGTCCCCGTCTCGTATCGTAGTGGCTATTGGCAAACTGCGTAAAGCTGTTAGATAGCCTCCTATGTCGAACAATGAAATATGCGAGCGCAGCACCGAGCGCTATAACGATCAAACAGATCGGTATAGCGAGGGATAATATGCTCGACGTATTCATTATCACCGGAAGCTGCGATCCTGCGTTAAATAGAAGAAAGAAGAGATTATTATTATTAAAGCACGGCAGGGGCTCCTCACGTCGAAAAAAAATGTTAAAGACATCTCACCTGATATCTGCGTGCTCCAAGTTTCGCTCAATGGACTTTGGTATCCTTCGTTCGTGACCAAACGCGCGGCGAAGGTGTAAATCGTATCCGTTTTGGCATCCTTGTAACGGTAAGGCGGATCTTTGGCCTGCAAGACTTTGGCGGTCGATTCGTTTATTGTTCTCGATCCCTCGGCCACCAAAATTTCATAGTACAGATTGGCATCCTTCCGGATGTTCTCCGGCAAATCCGGTTCTTGCCAATAAATCAAATATTCCGTATTATCGTGTAAGACGGTGAGCTGATGAGGCGGCTTGATTGGCGGCGCTACGTAGATAAACGGTTGCGTGGGTATGGCATTTTCGACATCTGTGGCTATTGTAATACTGTACTTTCCGCCGTACTTGATGGAATTGAACGTATGCTTCATAATGGTTTCGTTAGTCGGTGACAGTGTCACAGTTATCTGCTTGTTGAGAATCATTTCCGTAACGGAAATCTGTAATCGGAAAAAAGATACGAGATCGATGAATATTCTCGCTAAAAATACATGTATTTTCAAATTTTTATCAATAAGAGGAAAGAAAAATTTTTGGGAAATTTCTCGTAAGTATAAATCTTTCTCAAAATCTCTCGCAATGTTATTTCCCCAGAGAAATGTTTCGTGGCATTATTGACTTACCGTGTAACTGATCGGTTCGTCAATCGTCGGACAACTCGCGCTCCATGAGACGATTATGCTATCGTTTTTATCCGGCGACGACGTTACTCGCAATCTCTTCGGAGGTGCACGTTTGTTGAAGTGCGTCGTGACCGTAATCGGTTGATTTAAAGGTCCCGCTCCGTAATCCCCAATAACGCCAACGGCAAAGACGTACGATTCACACGCTTCCAGATCCTTGATCGTAGCCGTGAGATTAGTGGTGATGAGTTTATAAACTAAAAAACGGAAACAAACGATATTAAACGATATACAAACACATCGATTATCCCACCCAAGATATAATCCTCGCGTGAAGAAAATGCAAATGACTTTTAAATACCTTTAAAGAACTCCAACATGTTGGTAGCGTAGTGAATAGCGTATTGCCACTTGATCTTCCTGTTGCTCTTCGGTGGGTCCCAAGTAAGCTTGACGGTCGTTCTCTGGGACTTGACCAATTGCGCGTCGAAGTCAATTACCGTCGGCAGCACGGTGCCGTTCGTCGTGGCGGTCACCATGGCGATCCTACCGATGTACTTCTTCTTCATCGCGCCGACCTCGAAGGTGTATTTGGTACCCGGCGCCAATTTCTTAACCTCCATCAGATTGTCCATGGTCGAGACGGTTTGCAGAGCCGGATACGCTGGCGGTGCTCTGGGAGTGATGTGATACCCGTCCACGTCCTTCAGCTTCTTCCACGTCAAAGTGACCGAGTGATTCGTCGTGGCCACCACACGGAGATCTTCGATGTCTTCGATGTTGGCCGAGCCGTCGAACATCAGCGTGACAACCTTCGACGAGGCAGATTGATATTGTCGGTTCTTCGCCACGATCCAGAAGGAATAATTCTTGCCCGCTTCGAAGCCCACGCGGTCGATGACCGCGGAGGTCATCTTCTGCCAATTAAACTCCATCGGCGGTATCGGCGGCGTCATGAAGCCCTGATATCCGATAATAAGACCGTTGGGACGTATGGGCGGTGTCCAGGCGAGCTCCACACGGGTGCCGTTCTTCTGCGTGACGTTCACGAGCCACGGCTCGGACGGCACACCCTCGCCGGTCATCACCACCAGATACTTCGCCGGTGGGAATACGGTGGCCTGGCCCTTCACCTTCACGTAGACCGTCAGATTGTACTTGGTGTACGGCTCGAGTTTGTTGAACGGGTACTCCGTGTCCTCGATCCACTCGCTGGCGTTGGTCCACTTGGCCCCTGGTACCGCCCGCGCGATAGACGGCAGGAACTCGAACGTCACGTTCGACGGTATCGGCATCCACCAGAAGAGGAAGAAACTCGAATCGTTGACAGAGCGCTCGTCCACGCCCATCACTAGCACCTGATACACGCGCGAGCCGTTCTTCTCGCAATTACTCTCGTCGAAGCCGTCTAGACAATCGTGTTTGCCGTCGCAGTAGGCCGCCAGCGGGAAGCAGCGGGTCTCGTCGCATGGAAAAAGGCCAACGTAGCAGGACGGCGTGGCAGGTGGGTTCACCTCGTGATCCGTGTGGCAACCAAGCTCGTCGCTGCCGTCCGGACACTCCTCGATGCCGTTGCAGATGCTCGAGAGCGGTACGCACGAGCCGTCTTGACGGCACATGAATTGATCGTTCTCGCGGCACGCGTGCGTCTGCTCGCAGTGTTGCTCGTCCTCGCCCGACGGACAGTCGTTGGAGCCGTCGCACACCCACGCGTTCTCAATGCAATCGCCGTTGTAGCACTGGAACTGATGCTCGCGACAGTTGCGCGGCTGTTGCGTCGTGTGAATCGGAGGCGTAGGATCTAGGCCGCCGTCCACGCCGCCGCCGCAGCCTATCTCGTCGGAATCGTCGCCGCAGTCGTCCACGCTGTCGCACTTCCACCAGTAGGGCACGCATTTCTTGTTGTTGCACATGAACATCCAGTCGTTGCAGGAGTTCATCGATATAGACGGGCTTATCGGTGGTGCGATAGTGGTGATGGTGCAATTTATCTCGTCGGAGCCGTCGACGCAGTCCTTGTCACCGTCGCATGCCCATGATTTATATATGCACCGATGTCCGTTCTCCTTAGTGTTGTTGCATGTAAATTGCCACGACTCGCACACCATGTTGTTGCAGTCCTTCTCGTCGGCGCCGTCCTCGCAGTCTGGCTCGCCGTCGCACTTCCAAGAGGTCGGTATGCACGAGTGATCCGCCTTGCAGACCATCTCGTCGGAGCGACACGTATTCGGTTGAACGTTCTTGGTGCAATTCTGCTCGTCCGAGCCGTCGCGGCAGTCGTCCTCGCCGTCGCAGCGCCAACGATGAGATATACAGCGGCCGTTGTGGCACTTGAACTGCGTCTCGGTGCAATTGGTGTACGTGCAATTTACCTCGTCCTTGCCGTCCTTGCAGTCACGATCCAGATCGCACACCCAGTATTTAGGTATGCATTTGTTATCGTCGCATTCGAAGTTATTCGGGCTGCACGTGGCGCGGTTGCAATGCACCTCGTCTGAGTTGTCGCCGCAGTCGTTGTCGCCGTCGCACTTCCAGAATTCGGGGATGCACACGTGGTTGTTGCAGGCAAACTGGTTGGACGAGCAGGTGCTGGCGACGCGCGGGCACGTCGAGTTGGTGTACGGCTTGACACCGTTCGGGCAGAAACACTTGCCGTCCGTCATCACCATACCGTCCGGGCAGAGACAAACGTAGCTGTTGCGCGGCGCACCCAGGCAGATGTGCGAGCACGTGTTGTTCTTCGCGCACTCGTTCTTGCCGATCTGCACGCTGTGCGCGAAGATCTTGAGATCCATCAAACCCGCAATCTGGAAACCGACTACCGTGTTGATTCCGACCCCGTGATCCTTGTTGGCGATGAATATCATCGACTGCTTCCAATCGTCCCAATACACGTTGTCCTTGAACACAGCGACCGCGAATGGATGCGAGACACGCGCGTCGTTAGCGATGATCTTCTTGAACCTTTTACCATCGAAGTCAGAGGAAGCTATGTAATCCGCTCGAGCGTCCACCCAGTAGATACGTTCGGCGATATGATCGATCGTTATTCCGTTCGGCCATTCGACATTGGGCTTAGTGAACAATCGTTTAACGTCCGTGCCGTCCAAGTTGGCTCGGGAGACCGAGGCATTGCCCGGTGCCCAATCGGTCCAGAACATATAGCCGTTCATAGGATGAACCGCGATACCTCGGGGCTTTTGCAGATTGTTCGGCCCTAATATCGTCCTGCGCATTCTGCCCATAGCAGGTACATCCGTTCGGATTATCTGTATCCTCATCTTAACACCGTCCACAAAATAGAGCACATTAGACACCCAATCGAAGGCCATTCCCTCGACGGAACTCAGATCGGTCTCAACGAGAATCTCGGGATAGCTAGCGCCATCCTTCAGACACTGTCTACCGATTGTGTCGTTTACAATATCTGCCCAGTACAGACAGTTATTTTTCATATCGAATTCGATTGCAATGACATTTTTTAGATCGTGCACAGGTAACGTCTCCATTTTATTCTCCACCAAGTCGATTCGCGTAATGTGTTCTCGTTGGGCGACCAATAAGAATTCCGGCTTCTCGTCCATCGGACATGGGATCTCGTCGGGCTCAAAGTTCCTTGCGAGGCCGTCGGTACAGTCATCATCGGATATCTTCACGTAGCCCTTTGTGCGATTATAGAACGCACCGGGCTGACACGTGATCGGCACGGCGTAAGGATCGTGATCGGCGACGCTGGATTTATTGCGAATGCAGTGATAGGGATTCCCGACGCGCATGAAACCGTAATCGCACTGATAATCATTCGCGTCGCACTGACAGGTTTCCAGTCTCACTGCCCGATCGTAGTTCACGCCCTGGTAGCAATTGGAGCGCGGCGCGCGTCTCTGATACGTTTCCTTACGTCCTAACACGCAAGCCATGACCGGTTGGTCGGTGCTCGACGGAGACCAAAACTTGTAGTCATCCTCCGTGCATTCCCTCTCGAACACATTTCGTAGATCGACCTTGATGATAAGCCATTGATGCTGCCCGCTGTCCGATCCGAACATGGTGAACACCGTGGTGTTTTCTCCAGGCTCCGTCATGAGGCCGTAGACACGTAACATCTTCTCGTTGAACTCGTATGTCTCCCACGTCTCACCCTCGTCTGTCGAGTACGAGATATCTCTGGTCTCCCCGCGCGATTTGAAATACTTAACCGCCACTAGTAAACCTCCGTGATCGCCCATGTTGAAGAAGTAATAATCCTTCAGTACTTGTTTCCACGTAAGACCGGCGTCTCTAGATACGTAGAGCGCAGGATGACCCTTCAAGCTAGATCCGATCACACCGGTGGCCATTATTATTCCGGGCGCCGATTTCGAGCTCATAATAGTGACGGATCTTGTCACCGGATATAATTGACTGAATCTCTGACTCAAATGTAACGAGCAGTCTTTTGTGCAGTGAATGTAAAAGCCTTCGTGATTCGTCGATGGTGCCTTAATACTGTTCCAACTAACGCCATGATCGAAAGTGATTAATGACTCCAAGTGTTCCGGCCCGATCGAGCTTGATTTCGGGTTACCTTTGACCCGCGACGCTATGTATATACCTCGAAGACCTTCGACCTTATACAGATCCGTGAATGCCTCGTCAGCCACGTCACTACGCAAATAATACAAGGGCGTATAAATACACGGATGAGTCAAGAAAATTTAAAGAGAAAATTAACGAGGAGCTCTCTTATAATCTTATTATCTAAAACTTATAATCTTATTTTCACTACAATCTTTTAATCTTATTTTCACGAGTTTCACAGCTTTCATAGTAATTATAAGTTCGCAAAACTTGTAATTTTATTTTTAAAAAATAATTATCCGTTATATTTTGTTACTTACTTCAACCAACTGTCCTTCCAAGTACTGTTGGGGAAAAATGTGAGGATGCTCTCCAGAGACAATGTAAATATAGCTTTTTCGTGGTCTATAACTTGCGACACGTAAAGATTGATCATAGTGTCGCTGTGCGACACAGCGATGAAGACTCGATTGTACGACACGTCTACAATATGATAATCTTTGCAATCCAATTCCGTGTTAAAATGCGCTGGGACAAACGTTTGATTCTTATAGGAGACGTACAGATCCAGATGCTCCGACGTTCCATTCTGTTAAAAAGAATTCAAGCAACGATCAATGAAAACAGGTAAATTCTGAATCTTATGAGAGATTTTACATATAGCATCATAACATTTACCTTCGAATTTTTCATAGTGGCGAACATGTAGTCACCTCTGATCTGGAAATTCTCAATGTTTTGAATAACCACGATAAATTCCTTTCGTATAGACATTCTAACTCGCAACGCATTGTTCGCTCTTTGATACCAGGGCAAATTTCGCAGATCCAGCTTCAAAACCGTATTTAGTCCAGTAGGCTCCATGCGTTCAACCAATAGAACACGATCCGAAGACCAAAAGAAAGCCTTTACGAATTGGTGAATCGGTACCCAGGATGTTCCACGATCGGTCGACAGCCACAACTGAAATTGAAGTATTCCAAAGTCAGAAAGAATAATTTTCGACACTATCTTATATTCTTTAAAATAAAATAGGAACGGTATAAATTCAGAATTTAAATAATTGCTAAATAATATTATACCTTCCGCGCTGGATCAACTTTGTCCAGTGCGATGAGCACCCGTGGGTCTAATTCGTAAAACGAGACTTCGCTCGGATGAAACGGCACCGTGACCCTCTGGATTGTTAGACCGTTATTATATGTTATAAAGATTAAACTATTCTGACTGTCCACGAAGACGCACTGTAAAAGAAGAAAAGTCTCGAGAAACGCTCTTTGAACAGCAGAATTGGAAATATGCCCAGGAAATATACGAGCCATTTATTTCGTAGGAAACGCTTTTGTAAAGCGGAACTCACGTGTTGGTAGTACTTAGGATGATTGGTGAATTTGTCCACAACCGCATAATGAGCATTGGGGTCGGACGAAACCCTGAACAGTTCAGTCTTATTCTCGAACGTGTCGCCGTAATCGTAACTGATGTACACAGCGCTAGGATGAGTCGGGGAGGAGAATTTACCACCTCCTTGGTAGCGTACCACGGGCGTGCTATCCCTCGCTAGACATATTATTACGTTGGAGCCCTCCCCGACCCAATGTACCATCAATTGCTGATGCGAATCATTTAAAGCATTGACCTGTAACGACAAAGAAACAACATTTTTATCGAAAGCCGTCAAATACCCAGAGACAAACTTATATAACGTAAAAATAAAATAATATTTATCCTACATGAAGTCGCACGAGCCGGCATGACGAATAATGATCGGAGATAAGAGATAACAGATAAGGGGTTCCGATAAAATAAAATTAAAAAAAAAAACAGAGAGAATAGAGAAAAAATAAACACGCAAAACAATCTCCGCAGCCAGTCGGATGTGAGCCGAGATTTATTAGCGGTTGGACACGAGATGCACGTGCGTGTAACTCGACATCTTCAATAAGTGTAATTGTAGACGGATAGATATATAGCGGGAGATGAATCATTGGGTATAACCATTCGCGGAAAAAATCTTGCTATCTCAATCAGCTCACATCCTGTCGGTGGCCGATATCACGTTGCTTTGTTCAATATTCAATGTCACGCGAAATGTCGTGCAAATTCTGAAATGAAAAGAATTAAGCAGCGAATATAATTCAAGACGCCGTTGCGTGTAATCCAGAAATGCAAATTGAATGGGCAAAAAAATTACAGACTCGGCTTTAAAAATCGCACGCGGGGAAAAATATTCCAGGATTTGAAGGTCGATCGTAGTAACGTCAAAAGTGAAAGTTAAGAGCTGTCCGGTTCCTTCTTTTTTTCGTGCAATTAAGGTAGACGAACGACGGCACAAGGATGAAGCGTATCGCGTTCGAATGAAAAGCTATATAATTATATTAATCGAGAAGTTGTATCTGATAAAATATAAACCGCTCGTAATATACAATGAGCTTGCAAAAACAAGATAGTTAATTCTAATTACGTCATGGTACAATTAACTATTGATTAAAATATGCTTATTGCTTATGAATAAGTCGGAGATGAGATGGTGAACGTTAAATAAGAGATAATAAATCTAGCGTGCAAACGATAAGTTCGGAATAATAAAAATATGGGAAACGAAGAAGCGATAGATAATATTGTGATTGTTCGAATAAATCGGAGGTGAGAGAGTAAACGTTAAAATAAGAGATAATAAATATAACGTGCACGATGAATTCGGAATAATAAAAATAAAGTAAGATAATATGTGATTGTTGCTAACTGATTATGCTTATCGAATAAATCGAAGGTGAGAGAATAAAAACGTTAAAATAAGAGATAATAAATATAACGTGTACAATAAACTCGGAATAATAAAAATAAGGGAAACGGAAATAAGAAACATAGATAAATAGAAACAATAACTTCCTCCGCCAATGATTAAATCCAAAATGTTATTCTATTTCTCGACTAACTGGCACAAAATAAAAAAAGTATGCACTACGTTTCGGCTCAAGGTTTTGACGATTAGACCGCACTTGAGAAGGGCTCAAACCTCGAGCCGAAACGTAGTGCATACTTTTTTTATTTTGTGCCAGTTAGTCGAGAAATAACATAATATTTTGAAACATATAGTATTGAAAACATAATATTGATACATTATGGCCGACTGATTAACGCTTGTCAAATAAATCGGAGATGAGAAAGTGAACGTTAACCAAGAGCTAATAAATATAAGGTGGTGCGATAAGCTCAAGGAATAATAAAAAAGGGAAACGGAGAAACACATAATACTTTGCGATACATTTGTAGCCGACTGAAACTCGTGGCTACAACGTAACGCTATTATTTTTGGTGACTCTTATCTCCTCGGTCAAATGACAAAAACTGCGCTTTCTTTGTTATCACGAAAATAAGTGCTCGTAATGCATGCATGCATTATCCTCGTGCGTGTTCAAACGTGACTAAGCCCGCAACGACGACGTGACGTAAGGGGGAGACCGGGAGACGTACGTACTACGCAGGAAAAATAAACCAGAAATCGCGGCGAGTATACTCATTCCCCCAAAAACGGCGACCTTCGGTAAAAAAAAAAAAGGAAAGTCCACGCCGTCCAAATAATGACGGCGCGATGTTTAAAATAATAACGGCTTTAAAAATAACGGCGCGTGTACGTCCCGACGACGAGCGTCGGCGGGGGCGTACTGTTTACGAAGTGCCCCGGACGGCGTGGAAAACTCAGGAAAAGCAATAAGGAAGAAAGAAAAATAGAAAACGGAGGGAAGATATGCGGGACGGTTAGTGACCCCTTGGCGTGTCAATAACGTAGCGGACCCGCGACGCTCCGTTTCTCCGTCTCACTCTCTCTCTTTCTCTCGTCCGAGATTGATTAAATTTACTCCGGAAGAGAGAGATAATACGGCAATTATTGCCCCGGCTTATTCGCGCGCCGCGCACAAAGGACGGCGTTGTGCGTCTATCTCTCTCTCTCCCGACGCGACGCGACGCGACGGTCCATTGGGAAAAATTCCGCAGGACGACACGCAGCAGCCAGCGGTGGCCGGAGGGCGAGGGAGACGGAGAAGGGTGGGTGTGTGCGTGCGTGTCGCGTGCGCGCGCGCGCGTATGTGTCGCGTCGCGTGTATGCGTCCACATATGTGAGTGTATTTGTGCGGAGCGTCTATTTGCGCGACTGTGTCGGAAGACCCGGAGGTCGTGCGACGTTTCTTCCGGTCGTTCTCGTACGCGACGCGAAAACAATCGTCGTCGTCGTCGTCGTAACCGTCTTCGCCGCCGCGCCGGTCGAATTGCGACGCAACGGCGGCGGCGGGGGCGACCTTCGGGCGACGATCGAGCGGTTAGGTTACTACTTGTACGTACGTACCCTCGTCGTGATGTTTGGATTATTATTCGGGTGCTCCGGCAACGGTGCGGGCGCGGGCGCGGGTGTAGGTGCAGGCGCGGGCGCGTCTCGGCGCGTACGCGCGAATGACGTTTCCCCGTCGTCGTGCTCCTGGCCGCGCGGATCCGCGTTCCGTCTGTCGATAATAAGCGGCTTCCGATACTGCTGATCGCTGGACTCCGCGACGTACAGCCGCTTCGCCCTGTCACCGTACCGCACTCCGTAATTGCATTCCGTTAGCAGGACCAGATGGAGGATCAACGCAAGGTAGTAATAGTGGGCCGCGCTCGACCGACCGGCCATCTTGCCCAAGACTGACTCCGCTCGCCGCAGGAGCGGCTGTTTAATGCCTTGAGTCGCGAACTATGCGCCTCACGCCAGACGCGTCGTCGAACGCGCTGCGCGCGCGCGCAAGTGGCGCGACGAATCCGTTCGAAACTAGTTCGAAAAATATTAATGAGGGAAGCACTTGTTTACATACTTATATGTTAAAATTTAATCCAATTTATGTATTGGAGATAATTATTTAAAAAATTACATTGTCTGCACTGTCGAGAAAACGTAAGGGGCGGATTATACTCGTGCCATGTAATATATTCTTCAAATAAAGAAAAAAATATATCGCGACTCTCGTTCCCTAGCTCTTTCGCAACTCCTTTTTGACACTGCAGAACGCGTTAGAATTATTATACAATTTTCACTACGTAATAGAATTATATATCGATAATCTATTGATTATTAAACGCACGAAATTTTTTTACGAAGAAAATTTTCCGAGGAAAAAGAAAAGAATCAATCGAAGAAAAAAAAACCTAAATTTTAACATTATATGATTCTCGTTTCTATCCGTGTTCCATATTTAATGCTAAATATACGTGTTTGTGATTCTACGGATGATTTAATATTTTCCCATGCAAATTATAATATATAGTACAATTTTTATTAGATAATAAAGAATTGTCGATTAAATATTGCGCGACAGTTCCGTAAGGAGAACCGGTCGCGAAAAAAGAAACAACGTTGTGACTCTCTTTCCCATTCATATTCCGTGTTTGGCGCAAATACGCTCCGTTTTCGATTCTGCGATTCGAGAAATGAATTTTATCCCTTATATGTATAACAATATAAAATTTTTCTGTATAAGAAGATAGAATTGTCGAGAATTGAATTATTACGCGAAATTTGCGTTCTGAAAGGGAAAGAAAAAGAGAATTTGTTGTATATATGAATCACACGAAAACACGCCATAATTGATCGAGATCGCTCTGCGACTGATTTCAGAGATTTGCTGTTATACCTTAATTATTTGGGCTTCTGCGGGTCACCTGAATGAATCACTATTGTGAAAATAAATGCAATTAAGATAAAAGAATAAGTAAAAAAAATTGCGAGTAATTCCATTTACTGCGCAATAAAATATATGACTAAGATGTATTGCGTAATTCGTAGATAAAAATAAAGTTCCACCGACCCTCATTATTCGTAAGTGAAATGAAAAGTGACATCACCCAATATTTTCCATTTAACGGTTCAATTTATCATGAATTTAATGAATGTTTACCGTAGAGCGAGAACCAATAAGGATCATCTCCTATCCTACAATCCTATTCTCCCTTTTACGAGGAAGGGTGTTATTCGACAGAAGAGGGTGTGTCAAATTATTGAATGCGACCCCCCGCGATCGATAATATGGAAAAATAACGTACGGAAAGGAAATTTCCCGACAGGCGACGGATCGGGCCGGATTGAGGGGGCGAGTGCTTCTAACGGCGGCGCGCAGATGCGACAATAAAAGTATATTAGATAATAACATTCGTTCCCTCCCTCTCCTTTCGCTACACTCTTATTTCCTAGTTGGAACGTTGTTCGCGACGTTCGCGTTGTAGAGTCGTGGTTGCTCGCGCGACGTGGCCCGGAATCTGAAAATGCCAGCTGAAAGCCAAATTTTCATTCAAACTTCGACCGTGTGTGCGTTCAACTATATATCTGATATATCATATCCGACGGTCGATTTACAATAGCTGGGTTCAGCGACTTGACTAATCGACACTGAAGCTGAATTAGGTCATTGACTTCTTCACCTTCGTCATGAAAAGACCGTTAAACTCCGTTATGGACATCAAGATGTCCCTTATTGGATTATGAGATATTATACGTCGTTTATTCTGGAAACATACGAGTACTTAACTCGATAAATATTCCGAAGATTCTGCTTGCGCGACTCAACGTATAGAACGACAGTTTTGAATTGTAATAAGATCCAATTTGAATCTTTTAGAAATATATAGGACACGTGTAAATCGAATCGCGTACAATCATTTATTGACCAAATATATATAGAAACCCAGGTAGCAAGCACTCGTCATTTTGACGTCAAAAGACGTCAAAATGACAGACTTTTGACGTCAATTGACGTCAAAATGACGAGTGCTTGCTACCTGGGAATATATATAGCAACTCTGTAAATGAGACGCTACAGCATTTCGTTTTCGAAGCAAATGACTTTTTTGAATAATTTATAGTGATTTATATGGACACCCCGGAAAATATTTATATATATAATTATATGTAAAATATATATCCATGTTTTCTTTCTCTTGTACAATCTCTATTTCATACAAACAAAAAAATAATAACGAGAAAAATTAGAAAATAATTAAAAGTACGTATAAATTTTTCTAATTATTTTTCAAGTAAATCTTATATCATTTTTCTTATAGAAAGAAAACATATATGGACATATTTTATATGTAATTATGTACGAAAAAATCTTTTCCGTATACTAAATAATAAACGAGTATACTATTCTTTTAAATAAAACTCTTTTCTTCTTCTCTGTAAAAGTTTATTTGTCCTCGTTGTTCCATTCGACTGAAGAGGACCTTAATAAAAGCCAAAATTAGTTTCAACTGAGGAGTGATTGAAATGCACAGGAAATTCAATTGGAAGGTATTAAAATCGCATAAGAAGTATAATTGTATTGTCGAACGGACATCAGCGTCCATATTGGCCTTAATTTAATCTTCTATGGTTTCTTTCTCTCTTTAAAGATGCAGGGTATACAAAAAATACCACACTAATACGGAGCAAATGATCGACTATCTATATCGGTAAGAAGTCACAGTTACATAATATTAGACGATTGAGGACATGGTGTGTCTCGAAAGTCTCGATGCCACGATTTTATTACTGTTTATTACCATTATAGCACTATATATGATATTTTAACGATTTTTGAAACCTTCTAACATGGAGTATATATTGATAATTGGTATTAATGATTTACGAGAGCGAATTTCAATCAAACGTATAAAAATGAATAAGACGCATAAAATATTTTGTGCATTTAAATAAAACTTAAAAATTGAATTTGCCGCAAACTTTTTTCTTATTTTCCATTATAAATATACGTCAATTTTTATGAACTAACAGAAATTTCGATTTCAGGTTGATTAAAGTTTAAAATCATTAAAATCTCAATCCTCAAGGAACAATGAATAATAAATTTCTTCAGAATACATATGTAGTTGCAAAAATACCAAACGGAGATGCTCAAATTAAATGTATCGCTTATCGTGTTCGGAGTGCAGGACACATCGATGTAATTAAAATGATTTATTTTGCAATTCGCACACTAATCAATGAATGAACGTTGAGCTAAACGCGATTATAGCGCGCGTCGATATGCGATAATCGGAGCGAGCTGATTAATCACTGATAATCGTAAGACGAGAGAACAAAAATGCAAAAACAGCCTTGCCATTTATCTTTCATACCGCGAATCTATTTCGGAAGCTTTTTGTCCTAAAATGCGAAGAACGGTACAACACGAGGTAAACCCGCTTTAGACATGATATTCACATCAGATTTGATAGAAATCTGACGCGTTTGTTTTCTTGATGTGTTTTGTGTGTGCGCTTTAATATATATTTTACATATTTGTTACAACAATGACATAACTCAAAAATTGCAGAGAATAGTGAAAATTCAATGCACTGCTGAATAAACAGCTAATATATAGCTAGATATTTCTATTCCTCTACAATATAATTCATTATGCTAAAATCGCATTTAAAATATTACTTAAAATTTTAATAATTTATAACATTCAAATTTATTTTCTCCAAAACTTTAATTTTTTTCGAGTTATATTTTACTATTGCAACAAATGATATGTGCATATTCTAATTCTTCAGTTTCTTTTCGTATATTACACGGTACATAATATTATAAATAGGACTCTATCCTGAAATTCGACAGGAATTGTAGGATCTAAAATCGGCGATTCTTTTATAAATAGCTCCTTTTATAAACGTTTGCTAAAAAGTGACACTAGAATATATGTAATAAAGATCAACGTTTACTTTGTAGATTTATCTTTATTGATATAACGACAATGTAAACTCCGACTGCAACGCGAATAATTTTGCATCTTGCCTAACTTTAAATGTAGCGATCTTTAAAGGTCTGACTTTCCGATTCGTCATTAATGAAAAGGAGATATCCCAACACTGGGGGCCGAAACATTCAACGTGACTAAAGCGTATTACCAAATTACTCCTATCATATATTTGCATATCGCTTGCGCATCGATATCGCGCGTGTTGGCTTATTGCTCCGATCGCCTTTATCTCGCCGACAGTGAAAGGTAATATACTTCTGTAACAATTCCACATCCGTTGTCTAGGAGGTTGTCGCTGGCAACAAGAATCTCTCGTCCAGTTGCGTTAAAATGCTACAGGGGCGTGTATTTCGTGCTTTCAAGACGAAGACCGATCTCCTTTCTGAAATATGATTCCCTTATATGCGAGGCGTGTCCGTTCAACAACGATATCTTACCTTGCTCAGCCCGAGAGAAATAATAATCGATTGTACGAGGAACAGCGGACGGGGCGTTATCGCGCCACGGACGATTACGTTGTCAGTCTCTTTGCTTTCGTGTGGACGATCTAAAATTCGCGCGCGCGTTTTACCCGCATCTCTCCTCTCGAAATAAATCGACGGAGTCCGTACGGAGATTTTCGCGCGCGCGCGCGCCCATTCATCCCCGATAATTCGATAATTCGCGGTGGACGTAACTGGGGCGAGAGTTATCGCGGCGTAGATTCTTTTTTTTTTTTTTTTTTAAGCCTCCGCTCGGCTTCGCACGCCGCGCGGAAATCGATACCGTTAAAAATAGACAGCTGTGTGTTTGTGTTTTGCGCCGTCACGTGCCAACACGTGCTCCCGCGTGCATTCGGCATTTAACGCGGACCAATTTCGCAAACGCAACTTTGTGCTCGCAGTTGACGCAGTTGTCACGCGTCGGCTATTGTAATCGCGTAACTTGGCGAACCGCGCTCGCGCGAAGAGCGGGATCGAGGTCGAGCGAGCACGAACGAGCGCGAACGGACAGTCTGCCTCAACGAGCGCGAATGATATTTATTGGGATATTTATTGAGACAATCTGCTCGTTCGCGCGCACATTTATTCGTTTCATCTCGACTCGACTATTATATATGACTTAAACGATCGTCTCGCGATAAATAGAAAAGAATCGAAAGGAGAAAACGTATCGAGACGACTGCGATGTCTCATTTTCTCGTTTTTCCACGAGCTCGTTTGCTCGTGCCCGTTCGAGTTGTTGCTACGGTCTTTCCGCTGGCACCAATCACGCTTGATAGTTGATCGCATTTTATTTCTCAACGAAGCTGTAAAAAGGCACATTAAAAAATTACACGTTGACCTTAACGAAGTTTGAGGGTAAAGTAATCGGCGCGTATACAATTACATTTTCGTGTCTCGCACGATGACAATGATTAGGAATGAAGCGAGAGATTATCAAATCCGTTTTACAAGCGAAGACGGAATTCAATAGAGCCAATAATATGATTGTAGCGTTAGATATAAAGAAAAACGAGTACTTTTTCTTTTCGCTTAGAGAAAGATACTGTGCCGCAAATGCGTTCTAACGTATCGAGGATAACAATTTGAAATATACAACCAAACGTTTAATTTAAGCGAGTATTTAATGATGCATATTGCAAATTCTTTTCGTATTAAAGCGACCCCATCGAGTAAATGCTCGAGGAAATTTTCATTTAATGTTGCTGATAATCACTGATAATACATCTCGAGAACGCCGCCCAGACATTTTCCTTATTGAAAACATACGGGGAAGACCGTTTTAAAACGAAAAGAATCACCATGTCAAAAATTCGACAATTATTTTATATATATATATATATATATATATTATCTATTATAATAATTTTTATTTCTTATAATTTAATGCTCTTCATCGTTCTGTATTTATATATTTATAGATATATTTATATATAAAACACATAGCTATGACATACCAAATGTTGTGTTTGCTTAGCAATGCGACTCTGATATTCAATTCAATGTCCTTCGCTAAATGCACATGCACGAAATTATAAAAGCGGGTGTACGATCGATTTTGATTAGAATTATTCTCGCGGACATAATGTGTATGTATGCGTGTATATAGCTCCGTATATACAAGTCTCGTAATAAGCTTGGCTGACAATACAATTTTTCTATACGAACTTAAATATCCCAAATATTTCATGTGAGTCGCAGAATTAAGGAGACTATCGTAGAGAGATTACGTTTCGAAAGGACAAAGTACACACCGGATCGAGTCGCATCGAGATGAAAAACAAATAAAACGTAACATTTCCTCGCGCATTATCATTATAAAAAGCCATTACAGTTCTTTCAAAGTGTACACTAAACTAAAAATTGTTTCCAAAGCGAAGGAGCTCTTAGAACGTCTCAATAGAAAATCTCTATACTCTAGAAAGGAAAAAATAAACGTGATAAATATTTAAAAAAAAAAGAAAGTTAACAATTACAAAAGAGTAATGTATAGTCCGCGTGTCACGCCAAATGTCGAGTCGGAATCAAGTGAGATACAATTGATTCGCAACAGTGATATAATACGGCTATAATAATAATTTACCGTAAGCCCTCACTTAATACAAACTGTATCATTTGCGCGAGTCCAGAGGTTTTTAAATACTCTTGCAATTCTGCAGAATTATGTGATATATTGGGAGCGTGTAAAGGGGACAGGGGGATGGGAGGTGGGAAAATTCTCTCTCTCTCTCTCTCTTGTTAGTTATTACATTTTCTTTATAATTCTTCAATGCGGTATTCCCTTAGGGCGCTGCATATTTAACAATTTGTTAAAAGCTAATTTATATAATATTATGTCCCAAGTTAGTGTGGCTCTTAAAATATATGGCAGTCATCCGAACGCAAACAGACACGTTTGCAGGAAAAGAAGTCAAGTAAAATACTGCGGTGCGATAATATGATAATGAAAGCGATATATCCTAAGCGATCAACACGGCTGGAATCGTTCTCGCCCTTCATTCAGTATTGTCGGAGACTATATCTGCTCTGTAACACGAGAACTCGCGTGAAATGCAATAAAATGCATTGAAAAAAACGTTAAAATTCTGAACTCATCGTGAAGAATAATTATAAAAATCATCGTAAGTCGTGACTAAGATATATCTCCTCCAAACCTTCTTTGCGGACTCAACAAGATCGTCTTCCATCGTATAACGTTCTTAAAAAAAAAAAGAAAAAAAAAACATTGCTGAAGTATAAAAACATCGCAGCAACTTATAAAATACTTTGTACCACGAAGAAGACGTCATTCGTTTCATTGACAAGGAAATGATCGTGCATCTTAATGCGTGATAATACATACGTAAAATGTAATAGAATTAAATCCCGTGTCAAAAGTCTGATCACGCTAACGTGGGACATCGAAAATGTCGCTTGTTCTTCAACTAGCAAATATTGCAAAGTGTCCAAAATTCATTGAAGAACTAAATTTAATTAGACTTTCAATAGCCTACACTTGTAAATATCAACATATAACCGTTTAAATATCTCCGTTCTTCGAAAGTAGGCGTTTTCAAAGACCCGTTCAATCCGTCCTTCAATTCATTTCATAACACCGTGTGGCCATGTCTTCTAATTTTATATTAGCGTTGCTTTAACCATGTAGAGCGACGAAACATTTTTCATAAACATGATGTTGTGCAGACGCATTACGAGCGGCTTACACCGTACTTCACTGCTCCAGTTTAGCTGAAAATTAGTAAACGTGAAAGGTGATAATTATTTCATCAGGACAACCAATAATTGTCACTTCCAATTACTGCTTTTGTCTTACAATTTAGTAATCATATGTACATACGATGGCGAGGTTACAAGAGAAAGGATATACTATGTAGAAAATCAAAATCCTTGTAAATCATTAAAATGCATTTTACGATTTCTCAAGGTATTTAATGAGTTGCGTCAAATAAAATTTTATATTAGCAAAATTTAAATTAAGATAATCACAATAATTGGCAATAAATCATCGCTCGAACCCTCGAAAGGAAGTTCGTTATACTTGTTCTACTTTCAATTATTGCAACTTATGCATTTATACACTATTATTATTTATGAAATACATATGTTACACAAAAAAGATGCTACCATATAAGAATTTCAACGCATCGCGTAAATAATTATACATTACTTATAACTAATATGTAAAAAATAGCAAGTATATTGCGTCTTTAAGGAGCCACATATTGTGTAATATGTGTCTCGCACGCGTCTGAAAGTAGACGCGCGGACGATCGGTTACCTCTACGATAAAAGTTCCTGGGAATATTCTGATAGCAGAAAAAGCAATGAAGAATAAATGACGATGTCAGAAGCGGGTGATTGAACATAGCTACAATATAGAATTTGACAATGATACACAATAATCTGATTATCTACGTAACACACTATCTTATGCGAAATAAAAAAAGTATTCAAAATGAAAAGCGGATAGCTATGTATATGCGTATTAAAAAGCACCTATTTACGTCGAACAATGTGATGTAGAGAATAATTGCGTTTCACATATCCGTCGTTACTGCACGAGAATCTTATTGTTAAAGACAGTAGTAGATTCTCTGCAGAAATTTACATCGATGTGGAATCTCTCCAACTATATTATTCCTGTGGCGTATCACTCAAGCATTTTTCTCGTGAGATTTATCGGCTAAATATTTGTTTGGCGAAACACAGAAAGCTCTACACACATCCAAACCCTCTCGTTTCAGAGATTTTTACGTAATCATTCCGCATTCACAATTGGAAGAACATTCCTGTTGTATTTTCCCAGAAGCTAATCATAACGAAAGACCAAATAAAAAAAGAAAAACAATTGGAATGATGATCGATTAATAATCGTGCAATAGTGTACGACGGCAGAATGATCTAGAGGATTGTGTGTGCGACTCACCGCATTTCTAAATGTTGTTCCAATTGTGTACTGTTTCATACGTTCATTGGTATCGCTTTCTACTTTTTGGCTTTTCTAAAATATGATAAATGCAATATGATCGAATGCGATAGGAAACGACGAATGGATTTCGTATGATGTTGGAGTGAGGGCGCGTATCTTTTTCGATTCATTGGCTTATGCTTTACGAGACGATCGTCCGTCACTCGTGAATGACAATGACGATGAATAATGTTTTCTACGATAACCAAATAAAACGTTGGCTATCGTGTCGTCTAATGATTAATTGAAATGATATTTCAAACTGAAGAGAGCTGAAGAGAAAATCAAGAAAGATCATTTCGAAAGAAGAAAAATTAGTGTCGTAATATGGAATACGAGGAGTGTTGTTAAAAGGGAAGTAAAAAAAAAGTGATGGAAGATGATAAACGCGTATTTTTTTTTTATTGCTAACAGAATATTCTCTGTCAACTTCATCGGGACGTGTTCGAAAGGATGAAGCAAGATAATAACAAAGTAACACAGGCACCTTATATACAAGAATACACGTCTTGACTTGAAACGCTGCAAAACTTAATAATTCATACAATTCGTGATATAAATATTCGCAACATTGTCAGATATTGTAAAATTGTAGATTTAGAATTTTATTACGACGTAAGAGAGAATATTTTATTTGTCAACAGAATAGTTTATTTGTAAAATTTTTTTACACAATTTATTCGGTTTCGCTTGAAACTTGCGCTCAGTCAAATGTCCATATTATCTTGAAATTCTTGTGTACGATATTGCAATAGCAAAATTTCCCAATCAACACTTACTTTTTCTTGAGAGTGAAGAAACTACGCCGCTTAGTTTCGGCTTGTGTCGGGGCTGGCAAGGTGTGAGCCCTGGATGTGCTTGCACCTGATGTTCCCTGTGCCGCTTGATTTAACGCAGACACCCAATCATTCATTTCGGTATCGTCTTTGGCCTGGAACAGGAAGTCGGATCCGCTTTGCGACCTGTAAAGATAAAAACAAGTTTACGGTGATATCTACATCGCAGAATGCGCATAATTATATAACATCGAGTACACTGACTTGACTCGGAAGACATGTTTCTTCTTAGTGTAATCACTCGCTACGGTAATAGTTGCGCCTCGTAAGTCAAGAGGAGCCTCTCCTTTGTACGGTTGATCGGGTGAAGCTTTGTACGACTTCTGATCTTTATATACACATAAGCTCTGCCCGCGTACGACCATGTACACCTTGTCCCAGGAGCGATTGGACGCCTTCTTCGTCGTACTCTCCCACTCGTGCTTCCGCTGCAACGGCCCCTCGAACTCGTCGTCGCTCGGACTTCGTTGCTCTGGAAAAGGTAACAGGTTTTAACTATCTATTAGATAGGGAGCAATTTGCTAAAACATTTCAATAAGTAATGCATCATGAATTATTTATACGAGAGAAGAACGCCAGCCTGCGTCCCTTGCTTCGGATGGACGATAAAGCTGCAAATAATCAATGACATATTATTTTAATCATAACAACGCATTCGGTGGAATACACCGCCCCGTTATAACATTTCCCAGTTCCCTATTATTCTAATTTAGAGACCGCATTTGCTTAACGTTTGAGCTTCCCAACGAGCCAACATACACTGCATATTTATATTTATGACACTTGGAACAAAAACAAGCCCCAATTATTCATTCCTTTATTTGTTAGGCGTAATGCATAAGTGATAGGATATAATTTAGTTTCAAGAATGTCTTCCCATTATGTAACATATAATCATAGCAGCTGTCTTCTTGAATACACGGCAAATGATGAAATAATTGTTAAAAACCTACATAATTGAAATATGATCGATTAGTAAAGATATTAGATGCCAGATTCCACCTGAATAACATTTCGATATAGTAATTTAGAACTCCGCGAGTTAAAACCACACTAGTAGATATTATATTCCCGATTTCCTCGAGCAGTGACATCATTTATTTTCAGCCAAGCTGGACCACCCGTTTTCATACTTTGCGCTGTAAATATACGTATATAAAGCGAAGTTGGAGTGTAATCGCGCGAGCGACAAACAAAAATGTGTAAAAAAAAGTAGAAAAAAAAGAAAAGAATATTTGACGTTCAACGAACGAACGTGTAAGTGTAATTATTGCATAATTACTGCCTCGATCGTGTAAGTCTCTTTTCTCATTCACTTACCAGGAATACTGTGCTCATCATCACTCACGCCACTGCGATCTAAACTCGGCGACTTGGCGGACTTTCTCCAGCGGAAGCTCCTGAATGGTGACTTGCTGCGGCTCCGTTCCTTACGTCTTGAAGCCTCGGAGCCACTTCCTTTCGGAGCTTTACGACGTACGCAACACACATAACGTTCATTAGCTTACTTACGGTTGTACCCTAGCTTGTAGCAGAGATTTGTGTCAGGTAAACAATTTGCCGCTAATAGTCCTCATATCCACACGTGTTACGCGTTATTTTTTTTCCATGCTTTTCTAACTACATACAGAGAACATACGAGAATACACACATGCAACATGCTCATGCATAAGATGCCAAATGAGCAATGCATGCTCGTCAAACTGTATGTAACAAGTAGGAAGTACGTTTCGCGTTTATCGCATTATAATAGTTACGTTAATTTATAAATATATATGTAACATGTACAAATATTTGTTTTTCTAAATATATTATATATATATATTTAGAATTATTATATATATTTATATAAATTTAAATATATTTATATAAATTTCTTTTATTATTAAAGTATTTAATATTAAAGTAATTAATTTCTTTAAAGGTTTTAAAAGCTTTTTTTAAAGAGAAGTCAACGTGTGCTAATATTTGCCACTGAATGGTAATAAAAGTTACTTTTTATTTTCTACGACGATACGTCTCGTGTCTTGAACGGTGAAGTCTGACGATGAATGAAAAATAAAGTCGATCGTAAAAAGTTTCACGTATCCGCGACGATTGGCGACGTAGAAACATGGAATATGCAATATCTGGTCTCGAGGGACTGATATGTATCGGCTCATGTCGGGCGTAAAAAAATAAGGGATGAATACTTGTTGTGCGGAAAGGTCAGAGACGCCGCGCTCACCGGCGCCGGTGCAATTAATACCAGCGGTGTCACGACCCGCGCCACCCTGGTCGGCTGCCGCGATAATCGATCTAAAGATGCAGGAACTGTCGTCGCAGCATTTCGCGGGGAAATACCTGGTACTTCTCTTCTACCCGTGCGACTTCTCGTTCGTCTGCCCCACCGAACTTATCCAATTTAGCGACCGCATCGCCGAATTCCGAGTTCTTGGTACGAAGTTACACATTTTTCTTCCCCCGTTATCGATGTTAATGACGTTACAAATACGACTTTTCAGCAACACAAAGTCGATGAAGAGTACTTGTAAAAAAGAAAGATTCGTCAAACAAACGTTTAGAAAACAGACTTAATTATTTTATATTAAATTAGGTTGTTCTTTATCCCGAGTTTTTATATTATGACAATGTTTCCTCTTCTATTTTATCAATGCTAATCAATTCTCGCATTTTGCACTAGGCTCGGAGGTAGTAGCGATCTCAACGGATTCCAAATTCTCGCACTTTGCGTGGGTGACGACCCCGCGAAAGCAGGGAGGCTTGGGCGAGATGAAGATTCCGCTGCTCTCCGATAAGAGTCATCAGATAACGCGCGACTACGGTGTGTTAAACGAGAAACAAGGGTACGCGTACAGAGCTCTATTCGTTATAGATAGACAGCAGATCATACGCCATGTAACGATTAACGACGAAGATCTACCACGATCGGTGGACGAGGTATTACGAGTTGTCAAGGCTTGTTGTTTCGTGGATAAAAACGGCAATATATGTCCTTACGGGCCGCTGCCGACGAAGAACGCCTTCGGAGAAGAACCAGACTATTTCAGCACGAATTGATCTCGATCGCGTGTGAATCGCATTTCTATATCTGGGATTCCTCAACTATGAATATAATTTTTCGTTAATCATATGGTTTGCGTCAAAATAAACGATTGTTCAAGATTTGAATTGATCTTGAGCAATCACTCACGGTAATATCGTGGCAGCTAAGTGGCGGGAAATATTAATAAATGACCTTTCGGCACACATAGTTTGATATTTGAGTATTTGCGAACACTTACTTGTCGGCGTGCGGATACCATGCGGCGGAGCTTTCACAGATGTCGGCGTGACAGGCGAGGTCCCATCTCCATCCCGGAAAGACAGCTGTCTAGGTCTTTGTGCATGCACTACACCACACCAATCACAAAATCATGCTATGTATTACTCTTATGATACATCGTTTGTTAAATGCGTCTCGCGTATATATTCATCACGGTTATACCAAATTACAACGCGATTGCTGTGATTAATAGGGTAAAGGCGTGACTCGACGTTAATCTACAAGTTCAATGATTGATTCTTCACAGTGGTATGACCGTACGAATATTCGAGTAAATTCTATATGCAACACGTATATACGAATGATAGAACCCAATTTCGTGCTTTCATAGATCTAGAGTGATGAATGACGATTTCATGAATGTGCTTACCTTCCAACAAGGCATTATATTTCAACGTAATTGTGCAATAGACGAGAATGAAGTATAGTATAGTTAACAAAGGTGTACCTACCAGGTGAATGAAATGGAATGGGCAACAGATTAGTATGATCGAAAATTGAGACTATAATTAGAATTTCGCTCGATATTTCATTGTGTCAAGTTGTTATATGTGATTTCACACATGTGCGGTACCAAGTATCTAAAATGTTCGATAAATCGTGCTTTCTCGTGACATAACCGAGCTGCCAGACGACAGAAGGAACATCTCGGGCAGAATAACGGGCCATCACCTGCTAGAGAAAAAGTTAATAGAAGCAAATAGTGATTTATGCGGGCGAGAGCGATAGGTGCGACGTGGCTATGAGTATGCTGAAAGATACAAAATTATTGCGACGTATGTGACTTAACGCTAACGTGAAATCTGAAGAACAAAGCTATCGTTAAGTACTGCTATGAAGACGTGACCCGATCATCCATCCATCACCAGTTTGTGAAATTATGGGATACCTATACATAGGATATGATTCACTCGAGACTACAGTTTCGAAAGAGTTGCGGAGGAATTAGAAAGATGTACGCAGATGTAGAGACGTCTCACGCTTTGACAAGTTTCATACCTATCGCGTAACACTCACCTTCCTTGGGCTTGTCTTGAGGCTGTGGTGTACGTGTAGAAGCCTTGCGATGTGCCGCTGTAGTTCGTGCATTCCGTGCCGCATTAGGGTGCATTTCGAGTGGGTAAAATGAGATGACGTGGACGACGGATTTGATACGGATCGGAATAAGTTTCGGCGTGGGTGGGGAAAAGGCAAAAATAAACGTGCTGTTAGCGATGTCACACATGCTTATCCAGACAAACCGTATTCGTATATAATACTATAAGTCGTCAAAGTTGAATTTTACGTCAAAAGCAAGATTTCTCGATGCATTCGCGATTATTAGTCATGACAGAAGAAATGAAACGTTACTTTTGTTCCGCTTTTTCTCTTTCGGTTCACAATATTACTCTACCAATTGCAATCATTACCACGCCAAGTCAATAAAGAATTATACAAACATGAAAATACAATCCTATTAGGAAAAAGCACTCGACATTATATTCTAAAATAATATGCCTGTGTTATATACACCGGTTATTCTATATCAGCATCTTCAAACAGAATGCAAAACCGTAGACAGAATTAGAAGATGCGGTAAGTACCGAGAAAAGTCACAGTTTCGATTAGTAAAACCCAAAACATATCCATTATGTGTAATTATATTACCGTGTCCTTCGTCCTCTCCGCGTTCTCCACTTGTTGCCCCATCAGTCTCAGCTCTACAATAAAGAAAATTCATTCATGAATTCATTCACGATATATAACGCAGTTGGCATAGATTGCGAAAAGATATTTATGCATTACCTTTCGCTAGGTGGTTCATCTGGACTAGTAACGGGTGTCGCTTTGGCCAAACGTGCAGCCTCCGCCGCTGCCGCTTCCTCCTTCTTGCGTCTTTCTTCTTCCTCTCTTTCTTGTTCTCGTCGTTTTAGTTCTTTCAATTCGAACTGCAGTAAAAAACGAAAATTTTATTTCTATACACTTATGATACGAGGGAGACAGAAATATACATTTTATCGCAGAAAATGTACGAGTTTAAACGATATATGATACAATAAAAAGTATTTCAGTATTTTACGAGCTTTTCGATTACAATGTTATTCAGTCATATATTTCCTGTGAAATTACTTACAGTAGTAAGTCGGTGCAAGGCACTAAACCTTTCTTCTTGTGCAGCTGCCGATTTTTCGAAAGCCTCGTGTTTCTTGATTAAATTCTCAACTTCGTCGATAGTATGCTGTGGAAAATCGTAAATTTTTCAAACAAGATTCGATTATATAAATTCGTATTTGCGCTCCAATGTAACTACTTACACCAAGCTCCTGGCTCATAAGATACGGCTCTTGAGCGATTAACCATGCTTCAGCAACTGCCGCATCTCGGGCAAACTGATAAACTTCCAAAACTGCAGCAAACACAAGCAAAGCGAGTATTAAATACAATATATCATACAAGTACGCAAGATTAAAAATTCGAACAGTAAGTGCAACTTACTGAGTTGCAAGTTCTCCCAACGTTCCTCCCATCGGTGTAACAGTGCATTCCTGTGATCGGTCAACGCCGCTAATTTCTCCTTTATCTGCGCGCTGGCGTAATGATTCCTAGCTAATAGATCCTTTCCGAGATTAATGCACGCCATTAGATTATCCTCTCTGGCATCGATCTCCGCCTTCAAGCTCTGATGGTTGTTCATCAGCAATTCGACGCCGGCGACGTCGCGCGGTTTCTCGGACGTGTTCATCTGGCGCACAACGTCGTCCATCCAGATCATCAGAGTCCTGACCATGTTGAAGAATCGGAAGAGATCGCCGGTGTCCTCCAACTTGGCTCGTCTACCCTCGCACAACGATTGCAAATTGTTCCACGCCGCTACGACCTCGGCCTCGCGATTCGTGATCTCTCGCGCTTTGTCGCCCGCGTAGCTCGCCTGGAGTTTGGCGGACTCCTCCTCGATCTGCGTCACCTGATTCTGCAACGTCGACAGGTCCTGAATAAAGTTGGCGTGCTTACGTTGAAGAGCGGACACCGAGCCGGCGTCGCGACCCAATTCGTCGGACATGGCGTTTTGTTTCTCCAGGATTCTGCCGAGAACATCCTTGCAGTCGTGGAAGAATTTGTGTAACTCGCGACTGGCCACCAGCATCTGCGTACGCGTCTCGATCAGTTCGAGCAGATCCTGCCAAACCTCGTTCAAACCGTCCTTCCACTCGGCGATCGTCGCTGCATCGGAATGACCGGTGGCGATGAGAGAATCGGCGATTTCATTCACGGCGTTCACTCGCTCGGTACCGATCGCCGCGGTGTCGCGCGCAAACTCCTTGAATCTCTCCCACAGTAGCGTCACGTGATCGTAATCCTGGCCCAACTCATGGCTACCGGCAACTAATTCTCTCTCCTGGATCCATTGCTCGAGGTCGTCGACTTCTCGGTTCAGCATGAACAATTGGAGTGCCTCTTCCAATTTGGCGCGTCGTTCACCCGCCAGATCCTTCAAGCCGGCATACAACTTGTCCACCTGTGATTGTTTCACGGCGATCTGATCGGCCAACGGATGCTGATCGTTTATTAGCTGCCTAGCGGTCTCGCCTAGCTGACGAATCGTCTCCGCGTAATCCTCGACCGCGTGCTCAAGCGACTCGTGCTTCTTCATCAGATTCTGGGCAGAGATCTCGTCCTTACCGCGATCCTCGACCATCATGTACAGCTCCTGTTCGCTCATCCATGATTCGGCCTCGGTAGCGTCGAAGAAGTATTGCTGCGCTTTCTCGTTCTGCAGTAGATGTTTATTTCTATCGTCAACCGCATCCTTCAGCTCGCGCCACTTCTCCGTTAACTCGGATATCAATTTCCGGAACTCGGGACTGTCCTCGTGTCCCTCGTCAATCAACTTTTGCCCGTTATTACACACTAAGTTGATCCTTGGCTCGTGATTCTCGATTTCCGTGCGCAACGACTGATTCTTCTTCTTCAACATGTGAACGTTGAATAGCGAAGTTCCATACTCGTTGCTAGTTGCCTGCGGCATCTTCTCCGCGATCCACAGTTTCTCATCCTCGACGTCGCGTCGGAATTGGAAGGCCTCCTTCTTCTTCTCAAGATGCCGTTGACGATCGATGAGCGGCGCCTTGAGCTGAGCGAATCTCTGAGCAACTTTCTCCTTCTTGAACTTGATCTCCTCCATTTTATCATCGGGTACTGTGCGTTGCAAATGTTCCGCCTGTTTGTCCAGCTCGGTAACTTGTTTCGCTTTCACCGCCATTTGAGTCTCGATCATCTGTTGCTTCTGCATCAGTATGTTCACAGATGCCAGATCGGAACCGGTATCGGTGCTCTCTATCTGCTTCTCTAATTCGTTCATCCAGGAATCAATGTCGTCACAAGTCTGGTGTATCAAAACCTCGCGGTTCGAGTCGAACAATCGCTCGCCCTTGTCGTGAGTCGTGGTCTCCAGATCGACAAATTGTTCCGCCAATTCGGCTACCTTCGGTTTGATAATTTCGGCCAGATCCGGTTTTTGTTGAATCAACTCGTCCGCGGCTTGCTGCAACTGCTGCAAGCGGTCTTTGTTGCTGGCGATTTCTGCTTCGAACGCCTGGTGACGCGTCCATTTGCTGTGAATGGTCTTTGCGCTTCTGTACGTCTCGTCCTGAGCAGTGATATGTTTCTCCTGCACCCATTCGCCGAGTTCCTCGCAATCTTGCAGGAACATCTGCAATTGAAGCTGGTCCTTGAGTTTCTCCATAAGTAGATTGGCCTTCTCGCGATTGATCCGCCGACGGTCGTTGATGTTCTCGGCCTTCTTCTTCACCTTATCAGCCGCGAAGTGTCCCTCATCGACCAAACGTCCGGCGAACTGCACGACCGAATTGATTTTCTCGTCGTTGGCGTCCATGGTGGTCATAAAGGCCTCGTGTCGCTTGATCATGTGTTCCGCTTGTTCAAAGTTCGTCGGCGTCTCGTCTTTGGTGAGAATGTGTTCTTGCTGCGATAGAAGTACCTCCGCTTGACGCGCGTCTCGATCGAACACCTGTAGATTCAAAGAGTTGGATAGCAAGTTCTGACGATTCACCCACATCTGATGCAACTCTTCCCAGCCCATCTTCAGCGCATTCAGTCTCTCGCGCAGGAACATATATTGGGTGTCGCCATCGCCGGCCTCCGCTGTCAGCCGCTCGCCATACTCCATCATCTTCTGGTAATCGTCGGTGTAATTGTCGATCTCCTCCTTTATGTTCTGATGCTGCGTAAGCAGCTTCTCGGCATCGGCGAGGCTGGTCGGAGTGTCCTCGCTGGCAACGTCGGTCTGCGTTTTCGTGAGCCATGCCTGGAAGTGATCGAGGTCGCGCAGGAATCGGTGCAGATCCCCGGCCTCCTCGAGCTTGGCATCGCGCTCTTTTAGCATCTGCGTCAACTGCTCCCAAATCAAATGAATCTGTGAGATTCTCTCGCGTATAACCGCAGCCTCTTCCGGATGTTCCTTCTGTATGATTTCCGCCTCCTTCTCCAGAGCGTCTAATTTGGCCTGAATAGCCGCCAAATCGCGTTCCATGCCGCTCAATCTGCGCTGCAGTGTCATCACGCCGGTCAAATCCATCTCCAAGCTGTCGGTCTGCTGTAGAATTCGCTTTTTGTCCTCGATCCAGGACACGGTCTCGCGACACTCGATGTGGAACGTCTGCACGCCGTGTGCAGAGTTCAATTCCTCGCGCTTGCCCTCCGCTTTCTCGCGCAGCTCGGCCCACTTCTGGTTCAGCTCGTTCTGTCGCGCGATTATCTGTTCCGAGTTCGGATGTTCGACGTGCAGCAACTGCCTGGCCAGCTGATTAACCACGGCGACGCGGGATGCGTTCGCATTCATCTCCTTCTCGAAACCGTTGTAGCGGTGCTTCATGATCTCGACGTCCTCGATATCCTTGGCGGGCACCATCGTGTCCAGCATCCTGTTCTTCTCGCCGATCCATTGTTCGACTCCGTCGGTCTCGCTGAATACTTTGTACAACGACAGCGCATCCAGCAGTCTTTGCTTACGCAATTTGGCCAGCTCGAGAAGCTCCTTGTACCTGTTGTCTATCGAGGTCAGTCTCTCCAGAACCTCCGGCGATTTGGCGTCCTGCTCGCCCAATGTGGATGCCTGCTGATGAAGTTGGTCGATAGTCGTGGCATAATTCTTAAGCTCGTCCGTTACGTCTTTGTGCTTCTTCAACAACGACTGCACATTTGCCTCGTCTCTGCCGACATCCTCCGACGAGACGAGTCGCAAAGTGTCCAACATCCAAATGTCTATGTCATCCGCGTCTGCGAAAAGCTGATGATAGTCTACTGCTTCTACGAGACGCTTTCTCCTGAAAGCCGCCAAATCCAGCAGATGATTCCACATAGCGAGAATCTCCTGAAGTCTCTCCTGAATGCGATCGGAGCCGAAGTGTTGTTGCCGGACTAGCTCGTCGCCGACTGCTGCGACCGACATCAACTGCGGTTCGTGCGACTGTATCTCGTTCTCCAATGCTTTGTGCTTGGACAGCAGTAGGTTGATGGTGGTCAAGTCATGACCGATGTCGCCCGTGGATACGATCTGTTCCTTCTCCTTTATCCAATTCTCCTCGTCGGCCATGTCCCAATAGAATTGCCAGAGTTTCCGAGATTCCTCGAGCCTGGTACGACGCTCGATCGCTAACCGCACCAACTCGGCGTACGCGTTCTCCAATTGTTGCACGCGCTCGACGATGATGGCCGGATCACACGGTCGATAGCCTTCTCCATGCTCTAGGAATCTCTGGCTCTGCTGAACGACGGCCTTGACTCTTTCGCCAAGCACATTGATATCTGCTTCGACGAGAGAGTGCTTTTGCAACAGATCCTCCACGCCCATCAGATGTTTGCCATAATCATCCGTCAACAGTCGCAGCTTGATCTCCTCCATGCTGTCCAATATGTATAACATTTCCTGGAAGTTCTGCTGCAGCTGCAAGGAGAGTTCCAGCCGCATCCGCCTGGCGCGTAACAATTCCAGAAGATAGTTCCATAATCGCAGCACGTTGTCCTTGCGAGCGTTGATACGCTCAATGTCGTGATAGTTCTCCGCCTCAAGCTCCTGCGAGACCGCCATGACTGCCTGCACACGTTCCTCGTAGGCGAAGATATCAGTCTCTATAGCTTCGTGCTTCTTCGCGGCGGCTTCTACGGCAGCGAGATCGAAACCGAAGTTATCCTGCGATACCAATCGCTGATTCTCTGACAACCATGTCTCGCGCATGCTAGCCTTCCGGTTAAATCTGGCTGCTAACTGCTCCAACTTCTCTTGTCGAATCAGTTCTTCGCGCAGAGCCAATTCCCGCTCGTGTTCAGCCTTCTCCAGTCTCTCCCATGCCTTGTTGATGTCCGATATCATTTTGCCCTCTTTGGGCGTATAGGGCTTCTGATTATTTGCGCGCATCTTCGATTGTAGAGTGAACAACAGCACCTCGAGATTACCTTTTTCCACAAACTTGGGCGGTTTTTCTACCGTGCGATAATTCGAGAACTGCGAAAGTTGCGATTGAACGCCTACCAGGGAATTCGCGAACCTGCGATCACCGAGGGCCTCTATCGTGGCTTCAATCCAGCGCAACAGATCGCTGGTGAGACTCTCGTATTCGTGTATCATACGGTCGTTCTCCATCGCGATACCGACTACTTTGCCGATCCTTTTACCTTGCACGGTTTCTTGTTTCATCTTCGAGAAATAATGATAATACGTGACAACGTACGTTATGATGGACTTTTCATCCGGATGATCGACGAAGATATCCTCGGCATCTAGTAGCTTCGTGAGCCCAAGCTTGTCCTCTGCGACGTTAAAGGCATTGTTGAGATTGTAGATCGCGTTCGACTTGGAAAGCTTGTCGAACTGGATCAGATCCGGACGGTGCTTGTGTATGATCGCATTGAATGCTAAACCGTCCCGCCACGACGTCGTGAAATTTCTTACGTTCACGTTGTGATAACCCGCGGTCTTCATCTGACACCACAATAATAACGCGTCCTTGGCGGATTTGGTCTCCTGATTGTCGGTCTCTTCAATCGTGATGTCCTGAATCTGGAATCGTAGGATTATCGTCCAGATGAGACCCAAGCTAAGACGTGGATTTCCGTCGACGATGTCGTGGGACCCCATGTTCTCCAGGTGTACCCTCTGCTCGCGCAAAAACTGCAGCGCCTTCTCCACGTTTTCCAGGCAGTGGATGCGCATCTTGCCCTTGGTCGGGCGCGGTAGACGCTCACCCGACAAGATCTCCAACAGCCTTATCAACATCTTGCCGTCTCGCAGATCGACGTACAGATCGCCGATTCGGCACGAACATCGGACTAAGTGGGAGTTGACCCATTTCTGGAAAGTCTTCTTTTGCACTAATTCACGCTCACCTGGTGAAAAAGATCACACAATGTGCTAACTTTAAAACTGATTTTAGATATAGCTAAATTATCTAGTATATTATTCGATAATAACTAAATTAAATTAAGAGATAAGTTTTAAATAATTAACGTAGAGTTTCTATACCTCGGAGATCGAGCACGACTTTATCATAACTCATTCTTAAAGTTAACGATCTGCGATTCTGATATTTATTTCTCACTTACACAAATAATCAACATTATTCTATTCAATAATGCTTAATAAGTTTAATTTTCTATAATGTTCAATATACATTCAACGTTAGCTATACATCTCGACCACTTTCAATCTAATCTGAGAAGAAACTGCTAGAAACTCATGAAGTTATCGAATTTTTAAAACGATTATCAAAAGGATGTGGTTGTTTGATAATCCCAACCGTAATTCTCTTAAAGCAATGCAATGTCCCACTATCACCATTCATCATTATTACATTATAGAATGTTATGACAAAGCCGAGCTTTAATGCACTCATTATAGAATCAATGAAAACAAATCGCACTATCGTCTTTTGCAAAAAAAGAATAATAATTGTAAAAGACATGAAAGAGAATTGTGATAAAGTATACATGAATGAAGCAATTGAAGAAGAAAATCGACAGTTTCGTACCAGCTAGTGCCTTGATACGTGAGCGTTCGAAGAGTCTCGAACTCGAGTTTCCCCCGTCGTATTCGTACTCGTCGACAATCTCTTGTTGTAGCGTGGGGTCCCAACCCCCGCGCACCACCGAGATGTCGGTCGTCATTTTGTCAATCAGACCAACAGCTCACTTCTGCCGAACCCTTAAAAAGGGTGCACCTGAAAAAGATTACCATAAATTCATTAACGCGAGAAACTTGTAAAAACAATTTATATATTTTTCCTCTTTCTTTTCATCATAATACGTAAATAAAAAATATATTTTATAAATTTCTTTTTAAATATATGGAGGGGTAAAAGCCATAATGGTGTAAGCCAATATCTTAAAAAATTTGACTTACACCACTATAGCTTTTACCCCTCCATAATATTTATGTTATAAATATTTATAAAATCACGTCTCCATTTGTTTCGTACGCGGTACCACGTTTCCCAAACCCTTGTTCCAAATGCTGAAATATTTTCCGCAATTCTTTATACATATTCTTATACTTTAGATGTAAAGAATATTAAGCGCTGAGAATATCTAAGACCTGCACGCCTAGGAAGCGCAAACCACGCATAAAATGCAAACGGGGACGTGGTAATAATCATAAGAATTTCTTCCTTTTGCTGCCCACGCGGTGTAATGGCAAACAACGCGATGCACGGTACGTGTCTTGGCAAGCTAGTCAGCGCGCTGTCACGTCAAGTCAATCTTCGTACAGATAAGAATTGCAGAGTAATCTTATCTTCTTGCACGGCGGGTCTAACGATTAATAATTGGGTAAATAGTAGGGACTTCGAGAGTGATTAATGTTACGCAACACTATTCTATCGATAATAGTGCACAGTTGCGCATACGCCCACGCGTAATGTAGGTCTTTCATTTATCTTCTTTTTCTTCCAATATACGCTTCGCTGATCTGAGACACCTCTCGTACACGTTACTTTTCTTCAACACTCGGCGTTACAGCTCGACCGTGCAACGTACAACGTATATAGATATTTGTTTTTCACATCATAAAAGTTTGTATCTTTGGTATCTGAAGGTAAATACTGATAAGTCGGTTTTGAGAAGCACTGCAATAAATAAACTTCAGCGCCTGTACTATATGGATTAATCGTAGTAAATCTGATTCTCCGCGTCAGGTCTATTGTTAGAGCATTTACTAAGTCATATATTTCCTTAAATCGACACCCACAGGTCGCGTTATATACAGGGTGTCCCGCGATAACCGAGTAATCTATGTTACTTCTATATTTACATATCGAGAATCAGCTCCTTTCTAATCGTATTGTTTATTGCGAGACACTAATTAAAAATTCTATGCTCAACATGGTATAAAAAAAGTTTGTAAAGAATGTATTGTATCGCAATCGTCGTTCCTAGCAAAAATTCATCTCTCTTTTTTTTCCACTTTTATTACTCGCATGCTCGCGTTTCTGAAATCATGCAGTCTCTCTCGCCAGCTAATTACAACGCTCTAATCGCCGAGTTTGCTATCGGAGTCGCCGGATATCAAGACGATGGCAACGTTCTGTTAACGCCCGCGGAGTACATGTCTCTAAGTATATTATACGTGCGTTCATTTAATAGATAGCGTTGCCGCGCTCGTCTCCGCGTGGGATACGCGACCGCCTCGCTCGCCGCGACGATTACATCACGCGAATGATGTCACACACGCGAAATACACATCGCCGGCAACGGCGTCGCACCGGGCCCCGCAGGAGGGTGACTTAACGGGAAGGTAGACGCTCGCGCCGCGGCATTGGCGTAACGTCGACACGGAAACTCGCATACAGGATAAACTTGGAGCAAGTGCCAAGCAGACTTTAAACGTCTTACATTTAGATATAAAGAAACAAAGATCGATAAAAAACGGATTCAATCATTTGTCTTTACTTCTTCATGTCATTGAAAAGGTTTGCGGAGTATCCAAAGTCTGGAAATGTTAGATTTACACTAAAGTGGTAAATATATTAAATAATCTATCTAAATTGTCTAATATCACCGTAAAAAAAGTAAATGTAAAATGACACGGATAATAGGTACAAAAATCATGCAATTTATAACTGAAATGTGTATATGCATGTTCATTATAAGTCACACGATATTTATTCTCTGTGTCCGCATAATTCTGCATGCTATTTTTACAACATTGCAGAATGAAATATGCGAAATACAGTAGCACGTGTCCGATAATTTAAAATTTAAATGCATGCTAAGTTTTTGTGGCAGAAGAAGAAAATTATTTCTAGATCTATAATTAAAGGTATGAGATCAAAAAATGTTTTCTGCATCGCCTTTCATGTTATAATTAATTATATGTTAATGAAAAAAAGGAAGTAAAAATATATGAGCAAAAACGAATACTCTGTGTAAATGAGCATTAATCGCGTTCTCCCTAAACTCACGCAAAGAGCAGCATCACCAACATGATTCAACGTTAAAAGAGAACGTCATAACGAAGGGTGACGCCTGATTAACCGCGTTGTCTAATTTACGACGATCCGTCGCAAACGATGTTTACTAATTAGTTCCGATAACGCGGCGGACAGTTGCATCTGCAGCTGCACGAGCGAGCGATATCGGCTTTTCTGTTTTTCTTTGATGAACCAAATGTCACAGGTAATACACGCAGCAGGTCGCGGACGTTCGGGCGCGCGAGAAGCTCAAGGAAAACCGGAGTAAACAGATATAGGTGTCTGTCTAATGATGAAAACGACAAACTGAGAAAAGTAGCTTCACGGCAAAACGCATCGGACGCAAACACGATTACGTCACCCTACTGGAATTAAAGACGCGCTGTTCACAAAATTACACGACAAGTGTAAAAATTCATACGGCTTATACTTGAATACATCTTACATTTTTACACGTTTTTTTCTTACAGCATCGCAATTTTTATTACATCCATTACGTAACTGTACGTAACTGTTTGGCATTTTCAATCAACGAGAGCGTCCTCGAAGCGTTATCGTCGCGCATAAAAACGCAAATGAAATTTATATCGCTTGCTGTCACGAGGTTATTACATCTCTGCCGAATTACATTACATCAATTATTACATCTGAAGAAGAAAAGGAAAAAATAGAGACAGAAGCGATGTAAGTCTTTTCGCACGTCTAATCCTTTCTCGAATCGTTAATAATGCCGATGCGAAGCGAGATCGATTGCTCCGCGACGAAATCGACGTGTTCTCCACGAGCGACAACGTTGAAAGCCTGGAGAACGCGGGTATGAATGGCATTCTTAAATGTCTGGACAGTCATTTACGTTGAATTAAGAGCAATTACGCGAGTGCCGTCATACTTAACGGCCGGCGTAGTGGGAACGTACGTACAGATTAATGCCTTCGTATCTAGTGGGCGGGGTTGAGATGAATCACAAAGTGAATGACACGATAATAGAGGAAGGTTAAGTTTACTGGCACTTTCTAACACTTCTTCGGGAGAGGCAGTGGAGAACGTAGTCCCGAAACCTCCTTTTTCTGAAAGAGTTTATACATCACGGACAATTTTTAAATATTGTTTTTATTCTTATGATAAAAATAAGTAATTGATTAATTCATTAATTTTAATCAAACTTAATTAATTTAATTTATAATAAATTAATTAATTTAAATTATTTAAAAATTAAATTATTATTAAACAATTTAAAATTAATTAATTAAAATATATTAATATATCAAATATAATACATGCAAACCTGCAGGCGCTTAAGAAACAATTTCTATTTAAAATAAAAAATAATAAAATAACAGTACTCTCCCTCAGCAAGTTTAACAAATATAGACTTTACATGCTGCAGCGACTATTTATTGTACCGTAAATTTACCCGTTAGCAATTACGGTAACATTAGTATTTATAATAACGCGGACATTATGTTTAAAAATACTTTCTTTTTTTTTCTAAAAGAATCTCTCTTTTGAAGTTGTATATGATAAATTGAGATAAAAGGTGCAAAGATTAGTAGCCTTTTTTCTAACAATTTCGTCTAGTGTGTATGCGCCATCACGAAGAGCTCTCTGTTGAAGTCGATAAAGTACGGTAAAGTAAGAAGCGAAAATGGAAAACAAGAAGCTCATTGTGCGCCGGGACGAGAACAGCCGGTCTTTATATGCACTCTATATGCGAGTTCCCCCGCATTGCTTCGGGTGCCTCGTAAAAGCAGGATCCTGTTGTTTAAATACATTCAGCACGCTTTAAAGCTTTCTCTCATACAAGCAGAAAGTTGTCTTCAATTCTCTCGATAACGGATACGTGGCCTAAATTTGTCACGTATACATTATCTCTCGAAATTTCTCGGCTTGTCGTTTTTTCCGAGGAACTCTTAAAAAACGAATTAGACCACATATATAATCACCCATAGTTTAAATTCATTCTTGCGAAGAGATCAAACGCCTCGCCTAAATATTCATTTGTACAACAGCGTAGACATGTAATGCTTATATACCACGAAAACACAAAATCGATAGCGTCCACGCAGCAGCGTTTGACTGTTTATAATTAGCTATATATTCTCGTTCCAAATCGAGGCATCCTAAAATTCACATTTCTATATTCATCATCTCTATCATAAAATTAGCTTATGTGTAAAATTACTAACTGGAGTTTACAAAGAATTTATTTACGCAGTGTCGCGACCTCAACGATAATATTTTGTCGTGGCATGGCGAAATTGCGTACAGATAAGCGTAACGTCGACCTCTTCGCAGTCAGTTGGTCTATCTTTAGGCCGCGCCAAGACGAGAGATACACGGCGGGGCGGCGCGGCGTTTCGTCGATTCGTCATTTAATGCGGATTAAATCGCGCTTTTGTGGCCGGGGTTCGACGCGCCTTCTCTCCACCGCAAAAGGATCCGATATAGCGAACCACCGCACCGCACCGTCTCGTCGCAACGCCGAAGGTAAGATGAACACGGAGCGCACGCACACACACAGGCACACGCGGGGACATACAGAGCCAGGATTATTGATTTTCCACCGGAGTCACCGTGGCGCCGGTGTCCGCGGCGTACACACGTCGAGAGCACCTGCATAAGGTGGAGAGGGCAAGTGATACCCCTGCGTTTTGCGAACCATTAACCCTTAAGTGTGCAACTTTTGCATATATGCAAATACTTTTCGATGCTCCGTGTACCTACTCTTCTTTATTAGTTCGAACTGAAAACGCGCGCGGCTTTGCACATCTGTAAAGAGTCTCCTCTGGCCCTTCTTTTTTAGCTGAATGAGAAGGCTCAGAACATCATTATTTATTTTAGAAATACTTATTTATTTAAGAAATATATTAATATGTATATTTGTATTTGTATTTATATATATATATATATTATATATTTGTTTTTTTTGTTTGTTTGTTTTGTTTGTTTGTTTATAAGGGTTAACCCTGGAGCTTCTATCCTGAGCTGCTCGAAATCGTATTTCCTCTAGCTCGCTCCGACCGCGACAATTTATCACTCCGAACGCGAGATTTCCTCCACGTCTCTCGAGAGGGAGCCAAGCTTTAATCGTCAATGATACTGCATTCAGGGTGAAATGAGAGAGTAAGTGCCACTCTCAATATCCTTTGAGTTATCCGACCTACGTCCGTATGTCGTGAAGAGAACCCACCGCGATCATGCAATATCAGTAACGGTATTTTATATTAGTAGAATTTGTTCAAGTTTTAATTATAACAGATACTCGTAATAACGATAGTAACGCACATAAGCATGCATGAGAAATATAAATAACAAATGCATTGTGGGAACGCGTCATTATTTACCGCTATCATCCAAATACATAATTCTTAACAATTATAATTAGAACACCGAGAAAAATCATTACTGCAGAAACAAATCGACGTCATGCCTCACATTAACCAGCGAGATTAATTTGATTCACATATGATTTACATGTTTAATTTGATTTCTTCCAGCCGGATCTCTCGCAAGAAGGTTTCTCCGTCTATCAGCTTGAAGACCATTTTAAAAAAATCGACGAAATGTGCGATAGCAAGTTTAACAGCCACTGGGCAATTACTCCCAGTCGCTTCAATGCGCTCGAAATCGTTCGGACGTTTATCGCCCGACGAACTCGCGCCATCGTGGGTCGAGTCTTGGGGAACTAAAATCACGGTTGTATAGACGACGTAGGAGTTACAATCGGAGGAATCGCCCATTACACAGCGATTTGAGCGATTGTACTCTTCAAAACGATTCCCTGCCGCAGTAGGCAGCAGGCTTTTATCAGCGGGGGGAGAAGAATCGCGGAGGTGTGAAGCGGGTAAACGCCCTTACGATGACCCAGTTTTCCCGGCAACGTGCTCCCCCCTCTTCCCCGAAGCTGCGAGCTTCCATCCCGTTAACGAGATTTCGAGAGTCGATGCTCTTGATTTGAACTTTACGGACTGTCACATCCGACGTGATGTCCGATTCGTTCCAGCCTCACGATTGGCCCTTACTGCCCTTTGACAGATTAACGTACACGGAGAGAATTTTTTGTTATATTTTACTCTTAAATTCACTATAAACTTGGGACAACTTTGCAACCAAGGGATTTTTAAAATATACAAAAGACATTTTACAAACAACACGATAAAAATTACCAAGCAGATTGGTAAATTTTGAAAAATTATTGAAATTTCCTAGATATATTTTAGTAAAATTAATGAAACATATTTTATATTTTAATGTAATAGATATTAATACTTTTTATTATGGTAGATATTAATCAGAATAGCTCGCATAAAATTCTTGGTGATACATGTTGTCCCACAACTACTATGATTTCAGAGTATAAGAGAAAATTCTCTCCGTGTACGTTTTTTTTTACATTTAATTGTTACACACACATGCGTTTTGAAAGAAAGTCTAATTATTAATATTACTGTTTCGTGCTGTTAAATTCTCAAGAAAGTGGTGTAAATTGTGTGTAAATCAAATTAATTTAGCTTTGTAAGATTAATGTAAGATTAATGTAATGCAGCAATGATTTTTCTCGGTGTTCTAATATTTATAATTGTTAGGAGTTACAATGATAGCGGTAAATAATCCCACGATGCATTCGTTACTTATATTTCTCACGTTATATTAATCGTTCAGAGCTAAAAGTAACTTGCACAGTGCAATTTTGAATTCACTCCTACCGCGGCTACGAAGTATCCGAAAATAACACACACAAAGCATTCTTCTTATTTTAACTGCGTCTATATATAATTTCGATAAACTTTGCACGCCGTGCTTTGGTAAAATCAATCCACATTCGCTTTCAATAGATCGAACATATCTGATCATCTGCTTAACCAGATACGTATTTACGGCCCTAATTCGAGCAAAAAAAAAGTAAAGAAATATAAAAAAAAGTGTGATTGCTCTAGAGAGTAACTGCTCGGAGAATAAAATTAACGGGCCGGGGATTCAGAGGAACCGCCCGGGGTGAATGTCCTTACGATGACCCGATTTGCTCCTCCTTCGGCCGGGAGAATCGTCGTCGTTCGTCGTCAGTGGTAAAGAACGCGACTTGACTTTATGTTAAATTAAGTCAAAACTGTTGACATATGTCGCGGCTTTCCCAGAATAATCTCGCGAACGATCGCGGCATTCCGTCGCGTGTCATCACCAAGGGCCCCCCCGAGAAGCGCGCTGACTCACCGAACCCCTCGTTGTTCTTATTACAGACCCGTTATTGAACAAAAGAATCGCCGCTTTGGACGTTATAAATATCCGCGAACGCGTGAGACGGACAGATATACAAGAGCAGAATAGAAATTCCGCATTCCGAGTACTTGGCTAGCATCGATGTGCCACTGCGAATTAATTTGTCAATTGCGAATGAAATCGCCTTCTGTACCAGCGCTAACTTTACCACCTAATTACTCATCTCCCTGATTAGTTTAAAGTTTAAGCGTATAAGACGGTTCATATTAAAAAACTATTGTTCTCAGCAAAAATAAATAAATAAATATTCAGGAAAGCGATTAACAATCGATGTAAAAAGTGAAATAGATAAAAATTCTATTTGTTGTCAGCGAAAATAAATAAATATTCAAAAAAAGCGATTAACAATAGATGTAAAAAGTGAAATTGATGAAAATTCTATTGTTATCAGTGAAAATAAATAAATATTCAAAAAAAGCGATTAACAATCGACGTAAAAAGTGAAACTGTTTAAAAGCAGCCTCGAAGGCTTAATCACACGCTGTATCTTCGACGATACGTACAATAGATTATTATAAATAGCACACGTTGCTGCATTAGACGAATAATATCAACGAGGGAGATTGCGTACTGTCAAAGGCATTCAGCATGGCGCTCGCCAAGCGGCTGATAAATAATGTAACATCTCAACGACATGCACGTCTCGCTCTGTACTCAAGTCTCATTCACATCTCGACATTTTTCCAGCATTCTGAAGATTTTCGCATCAGATTAAATTGCAATTCGTCACGGTTTCGTACATAAGGGCTTCACACGTCGGTAGTTATTCGCAGAAATCTGAGAAAATCTTCGCATCAGCTGCTGCATTACGTAACGATTAAGTCGCGGACGCTTTTCCTGGGACCCGGCCGGAAGTACGCGATTATTCACGGTACCAATGAAATCTGCCGTGAAATGGAGCGGCGAATCGGGTCGAATCGCGGATACATCGTCCTCGAGCACAATTCCTGTCCGTGGCGCACGGAACTTGCGGCCGAGCGACGTCAGCAATTTTCAGTAATTCGTACGTTCCGTTTCGTCGTCCGCTCGCTCGCTCGCTCGCTCGCTCGTGCCGACAAGCGATCAACAAATCATGTTACGTCAACAAGATCCAATTGATCTAAGGAAATCGATCTTACGCCTATTTAAACACAATAGCTCGTATAAGCGACAATTGAGGAACTTGGTACTCAGCCGCGTATTAATTAGCGCAAATTGCACGATGCAGAAAAACAAGCTGGTTAAAGTCGGCTAATTAGTAACGTTCTCGATTTCATTACTAGCTTTGGATTCAAAAGTTTGATTCAAAGTTTACTTTTACTGATTTCTTTGCGCGTAAGTGATCAATTTTAAAATTGTCACCTTTTACTGATAAATTTTGAAGTCTTTATAAAAAGACAATAACAATAGAACAATACATTAGAAAACATACAAGTCTAGAACAGATTACATGCAATTAGCAGTTGAGTTCTTTACGTGCCAATTAATTAGAAATAAATTACGTGAAAGAAACCCCTCAACTGCTGTCTCACTTTTTCATAATTTTATATCTCTTGTAACGCAATAATTCTAATAAAATTTAAAGCAATTTCAAGACACCAAACTCAATATTTGACGGTTTAATATTTTGTGAGACAGATTCGCTTTGCAAATCACGTTGATAAAACTTCAAAAAATTAATAATTTCTAATATATGCGTGCGATAACAAATATTACCGTGCAAACTACGCAAAAAACGATATTTCAACTGGAATTATACGAAGAGACGTTGGCTGGAAGTCCCTATTTCTAGACGGAGAGCCGACAGTTGTTACTGTACACGGGACTACGTCACATCCGCATTTGCGCTAATCTGCCCGTCGGGCAACTTGTTCGAAACGTTTTAAATACATGGACGGAATGTCGCTTTAGAGTTTAGAGTCCCGAGATGCAAACTCTACGCTATTCACTCTGTTGTACCAGTCGTTATTAACATGTTCAACAGCCTTAACATCCTTAACAAGAGGGGGATCTTCACAACTCCGGCACAAACTCCGTAATCCGTCTGATGATTCTGATGTGCACGGACGTGTCCAGTCAACAACAAAAGATTCGTAACGGTATCTCGATCGACGTTTCTGGTTATTACCGGACAATCGAAACTGTAAAATGCCTGGCGCGATTGCGCAATCCTGGGGAAGTGGAATGACGTTCGTGGAAAAGTAAGAAGGTACAGTTAGGCTGGCGCCTGATGATGATTTACTATCGTGCGTCGTCGACGCACCCGCGAAAAAATGAGCCCCTAGTGATGATTTAGATATGCCAAAACAATAATTAATCCTGTTTAATGCAGCACTTAACAAGTTCTACATAGGTGTAATTACAGCGGCAAAAAGGAGAGAATGATTGTTTACTATCTGTCGCATGCTTAAAAAAATGATTTCGTCATTCTCTTATATAAGATTTCTTCCTTAAATTTAAATAAATAACTCACCCGTCCATTCTAAATAGTTACAAATGTAATTACCATTATTCATAGTACAATTTACAATTCATAATATGATTCTTAAATCTACGAATAGCGATAACGCGGGGCGATTTATAGTAAACTATAAAGCTTTAAGAATAGATCTCTCTTGTATAAATTTAAAACAAAAAATGTCGCTATAATATCAATAATGTCTTCTTAAAAATAGATGGAAGAACTAACGCTCAAAAGCTTATAAAATAATAGAATTTAGGCTTCAAGCATATAATAAAATAATAAAAATGTAACTTTCTGCTTAAATATTTGCATTGTTCCCTTTACACGAAATACTCAATAACACATAAGCGAGTTGACAATCCGAAGCTCATCTCTCTTTCTCTCTCTCGTAGGAAGGATGCAGGCCGAGCGTCATCGATTATCTAACATTTCACGTTTACGTTTCGCACTCCGCATGAATGTACTCCGTCGTCTCGCGAACGAGGCTGCGCGTAATCTGGCTGCGGTAATCTGGAAACTAGGTTGCGTCGAACCCCCTTTCCGTAAACGGAAGCGCGCGGCTTATTAAAGTAATCGATATCAAAGACAGGTATCTCTCCCTCGCGAGTTGACAAAGCGAACGCTTCCTTCCTCTCCTCCTCCTCCCCTCATCTATAAAAAGAAAGATACGAGTGCACGCACGATACGTACGTACGGCACGCACACACGGAAAGAGAAGAAGAGCGTAACTAGGTTTGCATCGCGAGTTTAACGTGATCTTCCGAGGCGTCGGTCTCGCGGCATTTTCCGCTCTGAAAGTAAAGCGAAAGAGATTAGATTATTCGCGTTCGATAATTTTCCTCGAAAGCGCGGTTACGCCTCGCGGGATCGACCCGTGTAGTGTAAACAAGAGAAGAAAGCATCGATCGACGATCACACCGTGATATAAAGAAAAAAAGAAGAATTGCGCTAACTTTCTCGCTAGTATACATCATGATATAACGGCGTCATGCATTATTTTTATTTATAACCAACATCATATTGCAATATTATATTTTCCTACTTTTAATTAGTATTTTTGCTATATAGAGATGCATAAAAATTCATCTTTCGTCACACATTCATTACACATTTTTCTCATTTTCGTAACGCCGAAGTGTATTATTTTTATTTCTAACCAATATTACATCGCAATATTATATTTTCCTACTTTTAATTAGCATTTTTTTCTGTATAAAAATGCATAAAAATTCATCTTTCGTTACTCATTCATTTACACATTATTCTCATTTTTATTATTTTTATTATAAAGATCAAAGGAACGAGCCGATAAAGCGTAATATAAGTTTCACGTGTTGTTTCCCGATACCTTATCTTCCTAAAACGCGTGAATTTTTTTGACAAAGACAGGTGTGTTTGTTTCAGCGACGCTCAAAATAATTCCAGAAGTAAAATACCAGAAGAATCAAGAAATCGCTCCCTTTAATTGATCCCCAGGGCACCCGTGTAGCGTATTATTCGTCGGGCTCGCATATCACGCAATTCGCTTCTTCATTTTACGAGGTACATAAGTATATATGCACGTTTCACATAGGACCCAGAAGGGTATCGGGTATCTACGTTAGGAATCACGTTCGACCTCGCTATAGCGCTCGCGAGTTAACATTAATGTATCGCGTTGCCTTGATCTCTTTCATTCGTGTTCCGCACAACTGTATATATCGTGCAAAACATTTTGCGCTTCTATTTTCATGCCATCACGCTCGACGCGACGTCACATAGAAGTAAAAAGTTAAACTGTCTAATTAACGGCATATTACGACGCGTCGTGCATCGGCCCGATTAAGTTACTCGCTCTTATTCGGGAGGATGTACTGGTATTCGCGCGCGCGCGCGCGCGAGACGCAACGAACTTCTCGGAAACTTCGGCTAAATATACTATTTGTATGGCCTGCCTTCTTCCCGTGCCCCCGTACCTATAATTCTCATATCACTATATTCGCTTCGGGGGAAAACGTTCATCCAGCTCAATTTCTCACGAGCGTGACATTTTCTATTCACGTTATGCGGACGAATCATCCAGCCGAGAGAACTCCAAGCTTTCTTCCCAGCTTTGTATATTTTAATGCTGCATGATTGTACCAATATCTGACGCACGTATTTAATGTAACGGGGATTCGAATTAGATCGGTGTACCGTGTATGTCTTAAACGTAACTGAATCTCCGCTGAAGTAAATTCGCGAATGAATTAAAGATGTAATTCCTAGTCTTCGTATTGCGAGCGAATTTTGACGTTCGGCAAGATAAGATCCTAACGATTAGTAGTACAAACAGAAATATCTGATTCGTAACCGTGAGCAAGCTTACGAGGGCACTGAGAGAGCGAAAGAGACAGCAATTCGATTATGTGTGCGAACGACAATATTATTTCAAAAGATATCAAAGTAAGAATATGCGTTGTATATAAATGTTAAAAATGTTTTTTAAAAATGTGTTAAAATCGGAAAATTACATCAAATAAAAAAAGAAAATATGATAAACGTTTTAAAAGATTAAAATAAAAAAATATTTAATGCAAAAAACTTGGCGCTGCTAGATCTTGGAATATAAGATGATCGATAAAAAAAAAATGTTTTTAATTCAGACCTGAACTTGATACACATGTATCGTATACACGCTTATCATATTTATTCATTTATTTCAGCCGCAGGTCTAGCAATGCCAAGTTTTTGCATTAAATATTTTATTTCAATTAAATATTTAAATATCTTCTCTGTTAGTGCTGGTCTACAACTTTGCTTTAAAGGATATTTAAGCTCTAAGCCGTAAGAAATTTACCAATCACAATGGAATGTGAGGAGAATATTCGATTGTGATTGGTCAATTTCTTACGGCTTAGAGCTTAAATACTCTTTAAAGCAAAGTTATAGACCAGCACTTATGTTGGCGGTTTAAAAATGTTAAAATTTTTTTAATGTATATAAGAAGCTCGGATTTATTTTTCTTTCTCTTTTTGAGAAACGTTTTTAATAAAATTTGTTATGCAATGGTTCAGCATCTCTAAAAAAAAAAGAAAAGATAGAACATTTATGTCACTTTTATAAAAAAGACAGTTTCCTCTTGCTGTATCAATCACAATTAGAAATTAAGTATGCCCTCGATTATACTGCACGTCATTAAAGTTGTCAGGACATAATGAACGAGAAGAAAAGAATAAAACAGGAAATTCGGATTACGTGTCGCTCGACCGGCGTGCAAGTGTCACGGTGAAGTAACTTTCGTTCAAGCGTGAACAGACACGCGTTATTATATCGGTTTGGCTCTCAGAAACCAAACCGATCAACTTCTTCTCTACACAAAAAACAGAGGAAATTGACAAACACAGAAAATCATATGTATTTGTTTCGCCAATAATTAATAAACGAGAAAGACTCTATTTTTATATTTGACAACATTTGGCTAATGTCGTGAGACAATTCGACCATTGGTTTTGGTCAGATTAATCGTCAAGACTTTTTCGACCATGGGTTTTGGTCTTTTTAAATTAAAGCAATCTTTGATACTTATATATAAGCATCTTATTTAATTAAATTTATTGTAAATAATTAAATCCATTGCGAAAAATATTACCTCAGCCAGGGTTCGAACCTGGAACCTTCCTCATTCCGTGTATTTAAAAAGACCAAAACACCCATGGTCGAAAAAGTCTTGACGATTAATCTGACCAAAACCAATGGTCAAATTGTAACGACATTAGCCAAACGTTGTCGAATATAAAAATAAAAATTGACAAAGACTAATAGAGACTACTCTTGTGCCAAAATTGGGCTCCGATATTGAAGTTCAGAAATTTATGAAAAATGCAGTTTGAACGGGTTGGCTTCTGAGAATAGTAGCTCGTATCTCGAGGCGCGCACTCTGCCGATTATATCTCCGCTGGATAATAACCATCATATACGCACAAGGTAACCGCTGAGGTAAGCGCAAATATGTTACAGGACTTGAGCGTGTAATTATTGTCATTCTCGCCGTACAGCCTTCGCGCCGCTCTGACTGAACATGTGTTATGCCGTCAGTCGTACGGTTCGGCTTGTCGGAAAAACAGACTTGGAGCATCTTCAATTTGAATAGATAATATCCATTACGCAAGGCCGTATTAGTTCTTTCTTTTTCTTTATCGACAAAGTACAACAGTTAAATCACGTTAAAAAGCGACGTTTCTCTCGCGGCTAATTTGAAGAAATATTGTGAAATAAGTTTTTTTTTTAACAATATTAGTTGTCAATAACTTTCCAATCGCGAGTTAAATATCTAAACACAAGCAATAATCATCTTTTGGAAAAGCCACTAAAAATTCTTCAGGACATCTGAATATCGATGCCATCAAAATGTATCAAGATGAATCTTGAGCAAATCGCCAATTCTCCACAAAAATCGCGATTTTTCCTACTAAATTAAAATGCCTGAAAGCGCGTCTAGAAAAGATTAATCCTAAGCACCGATCTCGGTTAAAGATTGCAAATTGCGATCAAAATATTATTCAGAATGCTAAAAGCTAAAAGAGTGTCATAGCTGGGGCGTGTTAAGCAACGATAATATGTCGTATTAAGTCCTCAGTGCGATCCACGGACTATCAACCATTAATTTATTAATATATGCCGGAGACACGTATGCTCGACGCTGGCATACGCCATGACGTAACTGTAAACACCGCACGCTCGGTTGAATTGATCGGAATCACTTGTGATCGAGGGCGTCGACGGGACCACGGTACTTTAAATGCAGTCAAAGGTCAGTGATACGATGGATTATCGATTATTCACGGCCAGATCAGTTCTCCCATAGAAATCCCATAATTGGTTGGATACGAAAAATATGATCTCCAAATCCGCTCCGCTCGACGTCCTCTCATCCTTTTTCTCACGTAAATAGATAGATAACAGACGCGGAATCACGTACACATGTCTCTAAAATTAACCACAGTAAAGGATACACGACACTTGAGTCGTAGTCTCCCAGGGAAAAAAGAAAATTAGCGTTGTTTCCGCGAAAAATTAACGACCGTTGTGCACGGGAAGGACGGGGGGCCGAAACGGAAGTTCAATTTTCCGGGGTTATTCCCCTCGCCCATCTGTTTCGCACACGGTTGAGGAGGCCCCCCGTGCACCCGCCGACGTTTATATCGAACGGACTCGCGTTGCACACTCCGCGACCGCGACGCTTATTCGCCGACCTTAACATTTTTCGCGGCGCGCTCGGCTGCTCGATTCGCGATTTAAGTGACTCAGCTCTGGATTCGGCGCCGGTGACGAAACCGCTCGCGATTCAAGAGCGCGACGCAGAGACGATTGGTAAGCTTCTGTGCGTAAAGCTCGATCGAGCGGCGAGAAGAAACCGCGCCGCGCGAACGTGGATGAAAAATATTAAACGAGGAAGATGGATCGCGTATGAAACTTTCTCGGAGTGGGGGGGGAGGGAGAGCTCTGCCTCTCGCGAGAGAGGAGCTTGCTCTGCCTGCCTTCCCTCGACAGATTAACGTCGTTGTTGCGTGTGCTCCCGAAATAGCGCATACCGCGTAAACGACACGAGTGTGTACACTTCTTCCTCCTCCTCCCGCGCATCCGCGAGCAAGGGAACGAAACGAACGAACGAACGCACGCACGCACTTCCGTCGAGCACGACGCGACGCGGCGGAAGAGGATGCGCTGTTGGACGCGGAAGCGGCCGTAGATTGTGATCGGTCAGCTTCGCGAGATCGTAGAGTTGACATCGCGATTGTCGGCGCATTCATTCGCGAGTTTATTCCAGGTTAACGACGGAAGGAACCGCTATTCTCTTTTTTTTCCAAACCGGAGCGGAGTGGAAGTTGAAGCAGCGTGCTCTACGTAGCAGGAATGGCGCTCGAAGATGAGATATTTTGAATCGCTCGTCAGCGAGAGCAACGCTGTTGAATTCGTGGCGTCAAGTTGTACTCAATTTGAGTCATTTTTAACCAAAAGAATAAAGTTGCCACTGCTCAATATGTCGTTAATTTAACTAAAACAATGGAGTTAATAACTAATGGAGTTAATAATTAAAACGTATTGGTTTAATCCTTCAATATTTAACAGTAAAGTGCCGTCTGCAGAAGAGAAAGCTTGCTGCTGCAAGATTTGAAACTTGAATGTAAAAATATTGTTCGTTACCCAGGTAGCAATTAATGTCTAAAAGACATCATAAAGACATATCTTTAAGATTTCTGGCATCTTCTTTATGATGTCTTTTAGACATTAATGCTACCTGGGTAGAAGCCTCGTTAGATGCTTATTACACTGTTAAATTCGTAGTCAAATTATATTCAAGTTGAATCATTTTTAACCATTTCTATAGGGACCGCCACTACTCCTACTCAATATGTCGTTAATTTAACTGAACTAATGGAGTTAAAATAATAAATTTCGACTCACATGGCAGTTAAAAATAACTCAAAGTATTGATTTCATCCTATAATATTTAACGTGTGTAGCTTTTCACTGGCCGGAAGCATTTTCCTCGAGAATGCGGAAAGGATGTTTTTTATTGAATCTAAAGAACGTCCAATTTCCATATTATTCATAACACTCGACTGATTTTCAGCTTCCGCTCTCCGACGGTCAGATCTCGCCAAGTTTCGACGAAGCTTCGGGACACGCGTTCAACTCTCGATCCTTGAATTTTATCTACGCGATACACGGTAATGGTTCCTGATAATTCTTACATAACAGCCTACCTCAGTAGGGACAAAACGCGACAACGCTGCATCGATATATCGTTCAAGACCTTCGAATCAAGGAGAATCGAAAAGAGGTTTACTCCGTTAAACTCATCTTCCGCTTTTTGCCCCGTTCAAACCTAATCTCGCCCTCGAGATGCACGCGAGTTTTCGAGAGACTCTCTCCAGACGTTTCGCTCGCGCCGCTGCCGCGATCGAGTTGCGAGCAAGCAGGCAGGTACAAGGACAGGTTTATCTCGAGCGATCGTCACGCGGGATCGCTTTATTTGCCCTTCCACGCCCATTGACATCAATTTAAAGCCAAGCTGACGCGCTGGCGGCCCCGAGGGGGGCCGCGATTACCGTCGTGCCGAGCGTCGCGGCGGGTACCCTTCGCTCCAGGGCACTCGCGTCGCCGCGCGGCACGAATTATTAAAAAAAAAAGGAAAGAAAAGAAAAAGAAAAACCCAGAAAACATGGCACGTACCACCGTCCGTTTCCCCGTCGCGTATACGAGCGACAACGTTAACACTCGCGCGGGCGTGGAGTTACGTTCGATTCCGCTCCTCGGCGCTCGGCGCGTTCAATGGAAGCGCCGGGAAATTGGGTCACCGGCAGATAGGTCGTCTTGACAGGTGAACAAAACCGTCGGCTGCGGGGAGGGAGGGACGAACTAACGGACGGACGGACGGACGGACAGCCGGACGGCGGGGAGGTGGCGGCCCTCGATACCGCGGCGGAAATTAAAGTCGACCGACGGCGAACCACGTCGGGAGAGAGAAGAGAGAGAGATACGGGCAAGAGAAAAACCCGCCGACCGGCCGCCGATCGAAACCAATCGAGCGAGGATCGGGGCGTCGCGCGCGGGGGAAGGGTTAAACGACGAACACCGCTGACCGCGGGAGAAATCGGGAAAGGGGGGGGGGCGAAGAGGGCGGTTGCGGACGACGCCGCGATTCAATGAGATAAGCACGGTGGGGCCACGTTCTTCGTCAACGACGACGGCAATCAATGCCGGTAGAGCCCTACGGCCTCCGTGGGCGACACGACGCGATAACAACGCCGCGCCGTCGTCGCCACCACCGCCGCTGCCGTCGCGACGCGATCTCCACGGATGGGACGCGATCGTTATTGACAGCGCGACTCACCGTCGCGACGCACCGGCACCGACGGGCTGTAGTACTATCCAGTATACTACTATGTATGGAGAAAGAGAAAGAGAGAGAGAAAGAGAGCGGAATGGAGAGAGAGGTAGAGAGAGAGAGAAGCCGAGGCGGCGCGGCGCACGCCATTTTTATCCCGACACCAATATCCACCCGTCACCGAGTCGAGGCGGCGACTCGGATCCGCGCACCGTCCGGCGTTTCCGCCGTAAACGCCGGCGGAAGTGAGAGCGAACAAGCCGGGCTTATTACTTACCCTCGCGTAAGGACACCCCGCGGACACCGTCCCGCCTCGCAACTCGCATAAAAGTCCCGGCCCGGTAACACCAAAATACCACCAAATAACGCGATCCAACACCGATCCGCCCGTCCACACACTCGACCGGCGCGCAACCGACTGAGCGGCGCGCGGCGCGCGCCTACGCCGCCGCAGCCTAGTCCCTTCGCGCAAAAAGCGCCGCGCCGCGCCGGCGCCGCCCGCTCGAACGCGGAAAATTGGAAAAAGTAAAGAAGGTGCGCGCGCGATTTTGGGCGTCGAAAAGGAAAAAAGAAAGGATCGAGAAGTTCGGTTCAGGAGCAGACCTTTTGCAATACTGTGTCGATCGAATAAAACTCCGAACTCCGATACCTAATATGATTTCGAAAACAAATAATAACGAGTGAAGCACGACCGTTTTATGATATACAATCAATTAGAGAGAATCATTAGTCTCAACTCAAGTTCTTACAATCAATTAGTCTCTCGAATTGATTTCGAGAACGTTGCGAGATTGTAACATCATTTTCAACAAACAAAAGACGTTTCTTTGAAAAAAAAAAAAAAACTTTTTTGAGGATTGTGTATACGTATTTGGTTCTACAGACTCATCATTAGCGCATTGCAATTTACGTGTGTAATGTCGAGATAAAATCTAACTGACTTCAAAAGTATGAGACACTCGTCTGTATAAACTACATTCGCAGATAAACGTAAAATTTGTACTATGTATACGTAAGCAAAACTTTGCGCGACGAAGAACATCTCGGAGGGAATGAATAAAAGATCTTCAAGAGAAGAAAAAAATAATTACGAAAAGACTACTGGCAGTTGCGAAAAAAGTGCACAAAACTATAATAAATATTACAGTAATTGTTACAGTTTTGTTTTTTTCGCAACTACAGATGTTTTTTATAAGGAATCAACATTTTCAGGAATTTTGAGATAAAATATCGCTCCAATTATTTTTTTTTTTTTTGTAAATAAAGATATGTAGATAAAATAATGTAAACAAGATTATCGACTACACGTGTAAAGGGAGGGAATGTAAAATCAACGTGGCGTCGCTCCTCGGACGGTCGCGAGCATTCTCATCTGTACTGTACCTGTCTCTCGGCCGTCTTACGCCGGTCGGCGTAGGAATACACGATCGCTTATGACATCATCAATCCGTATTCTGGACCGCGGTCACGCCCCATCCTCCGTGTCGCGCTCGTTAGGAGTGCTCGACTCGTTCTTTTTCCCTCCCCGTTATTATGCAGATGCGTGCCCCCCCCCCCGCTCGCCACGTCGCTCGCGCGGTAAAAGAGCCCCGCGTGGTCACCCTCGCCGGAGAAACCGCGCCGGTTTCCGGTCCCGCAAACCTTGCGATTTCGAATGTCACGCGGGGGCGATTATGCAGCCAATCGCGCCTCGGCGCACGAAACGCTTTGCGAAGGAATTCAAATCGCGCCGAGAACGCGACTGTGGGCTGTTTGAGTTCATCTTTTTTTCTTTCGAATTTTACTTTACGCCTCAACTGCTTCGATCGTTATCGCAAAGATTTTAATCGATAAAATACTTCTTGCGTATTCTGTTTTTTTTTTACACTCATCTTTTGTGTGGGATATAAAAAGCATGCTATGGAAAAAGAAACTGCAGTACAGAGACGGAGTTTTACTAGTAATTTTTAATAAGTGGCTGCAGAGTGGATACTTTTTGAATTTCGCGTAATAATACATGTATCGGAATTTCGTATGCGAAATTCGTATATATAAAATGCGTACATTGGATATATATACAATCTTAAACTTATGTATCATGAGAATTATGACTTGTACGTATAATCTTGCGACTCCGTCTTTATCCCTTGCGATCTTGACACGAGTAATGCACTATATCACCATTGGGATATCTCGCGAAAGCGCTAAGGAAACAGATCTGATTAATATCGTAGGTAATTTGTGAGAACTAATCTACGTGCGTCATAAACACTTCAACATTTAAATACGAGAGACTTATAGAATTCAATTATAAAACATATATACGAACCTTTGGTTGCCAAATCGTTTTTTACAAACTGGGCATATATTAAATTCTGTCATGAGGACGCTCTGTGATTCATAGTGCATCCGTTGCTCCTGCACTTGTAAGTGCTCCGCGTAAAGTAGCCCTTTGAGAACCTGCGTCCTCCGCCTTGCGTTCAGATTGTTCTGCAAACTAACTTCCAGAAAGTGCTTTATTCTACCGATAGGAACGGAATCTGGTAGAACCTCCAGAACTTTCATAGGATTTATCTTTGAAGCATGTTCCTCCAACAGTCGGAGGGCCATCTCTAAATCTGGCTGTGTCGTTCTTTGAATTTCCGGATTACAACCTTAAAAAGAGTAAAAATATTTAAAAGGATATATACATAGAAATATAAAATAAAAAAATAAGAAATTATATTACTGAGTACAGAAATTTTGTATGTAATCAAATCCCGTTTACATCAATATTTACCAGCCATTAAAACTCCTTCGTTGTCGGGTTTCAATAGTTGCTGAATTAGCAAAACGTATACTTCGTCGGCATTATCCGTTTGCTTTTGTTTCTCCGCACGATCTTGATCTTAAAATAATGGCCAAACAATTACATTTTTTACTAGCTTGCAATTAACACTTAACATAATTACTTAACTCAACTTACTTTGATACCTTGTATATACATTTTGGCAATATTGTGTTGCACGCGGTATATCGTTTAAAAGACTAACATATATCGATATAGCTTGCTGATGTCGACCGAGTCGTCCAAGTATGATCGCACGTTCTTCGAACAAACTGTCAAATGGAAAATGCACTAATATCGTTTCTGGGGTATAATGTGCCGATTTCTCCAAGAATTGTTGCAACTTCTGTCGGACGTGCTGCGAAATTTCTTTCTCCGCTGGCGTTGCGTTTGCACTCATGGAGGCCAGACACTTTTCCTTGTACTGATGTATCAAAACGTTGTGGAATAATGGATTGGTGTCTTCCCAAACATGTACTACATGTTCTAAGTATTGTATCACTAAATCTTTGTGGAAACGTAGAAGGTAATCCAATATCTTTGGTCTAGGTAAATGTTCAACTTCCTGCAAAATACACCAAAACACATAAATAAGAAAAATAATGAAATAATAAATGAGAAAACTGAACAAAGATGCAGCACCTGTATATCTTCCATAAATATTCTAAGGCCTTGCTCAGGATCCTCCGTTAAAACCCATCCGGCAAACTTTAGTATTAGATCCATGTGATCCTTGCCGAGATGCTGCAAATACTGTATAGTTCTCTCAGTGCCTTTCAGACTAGAATCATTTTCCTTTGCGTGTTTCTCCAGTAGCTCCAACGCTTTCTTGTGCTGCCCTTTGGTTTGATACAAAATAATGAGCTCCGGATATTTCTGATGCATCAATAAAGTTTTCTCAGCTTCTGCCAAGTGACAGTGATTCAGCCTAAGTAAAGGCGCCACCAACGCGTCAGTGGTCTAAAACAAAATCAATTCAACGTTTATTCCACTATAGTCTTCGCAAAAAGCCTTTTCTCCGCAAATTTTTATTATTCCTTTTTCTTTTACCTGTAGATAGCACTTTAAAAGGGTAGTGTCTATAATCTTCAAAAGCTGCTCCGTAGCTACAGCAGTTAGATTCTTTTCCCCATTTACTCCATTTTTTTCCTTTCCAAGTTCTTTGTCTTTTGCCATTAGCTTATGCCTGACCTCGGTTAGAAAAACTATCAATGCACGTAAGCCCTTTTCCAAATCGTGATCTTGCAGCTTCGGTAAACTGGGCGCTGGTTCACTGAGTTCATTAACATTGGTCGAAGGCGTAACTAGATCTGGAAACAATCTGATCACCTCGTACGGATCGGTCCCCAGTTTCAAAAACAGATCCATCGCCTCTTGGAATCGCTTGTTGTAGAACAGATGATGCGCGTACAACGTTTGTATCTTGTATGTTTGTTTGGCTTTCTCTTCGTCTGTTATGTCTGATAGACTCTAAAATATATATTCTGCATAAGAAAATAAATTATAACTTAAATTGACATTATATGTATATAATTAACGTACAGTCAATTTTAGTGCCAACTGAAACTGATTTTGCTCCAGCAAAGTCCTAATTTGTAAAGTAACATCAATTGCCTTGACACACCAAATCTGACTAATGGATGCCACAAAGACTTTCCCTTGTTTACACCGGTATATCAGTCTAGCCTTATTTAGATCCTTTATTGTCTGGATATGCAGACATCCTTCTAATGTATACACCTCCAATCTGTCGTGTACGATACCAAGTAAGTAAGGATCATCCCATGCTGAAATACATTATATAAAAAAATTTAATTAATCACAATTAAAAAGAGAGAAAGGGAAAATAGTAATGATAAAGTATATTCTCTATACCTATTACATTAGGTGTATCTGACCACTTTACTGGGTTATGCTGAACCAACTCTCCCTTTGTATCCATAATAAACGATTGAGAATCTTTGCCCAGGACAAAGGAACTGTCTGATAATTTCGTAATACTTGGTTCTGGAGATTTACCGGTGGGAAAGAGCTCCTTAGGTTTACCGTTTAGGTCGAAAATTGTATAGGACAGTCCACGAAATCCTAATATTAACGTTTCGCCGCACCTCGATAATTAATATAGATTCATCAATAGAGCAATTATGCTGAGGCATTTTAATAAAGCTTCAGTATGCCTTACCATGATAGCTGACGAGGTATATCCGGCACGGTTAGCTCGAAATCATTAAATTCCTCAAACTTCTTTCCCTTCCAATAATATAGCTGCAATTTACGTTTGACAGCGACGCACAAGCGCACCACAGTGTTCTTTTCTCCTGTCAGGCTCTGAGTCGACTGAACCTCCAGAGTAAACAGGGTGGCGCCGCGGGTCTTCGGTAATTGACATATTTGTTGAAAGTTTGGCGAATTCAAATCATGAATGCACACAATGTTATCTGTAATTTTTCAACAATTAGACTAAGAAGCAGATATCGCTGTCACATAAATTTAACTCATCGCGACATTGTCAACTCAGCTATACCTGTCAGGATAATCAATAAATTGTATTCCGGCACAACGTCTATCTGATTGATTCGCTTCTTGTTAAAATTCTTGCTGTGACGTAACAATTCTAGCTTGTGGCTGTCATCGAACACCGACGGCACGTTGTACATAATAAGATGACCTTCCCTGGTGCCTATCAGTAAGTTGTCATCTGAAACAATTTAGAAATTCAATAAACGCTCCGCTAATCCCCAGGAATTCCTGACAATCCCATTGCATTGACCAACCAAGGGTCATCTCTTACCATAGGCAGCCATAGATTCAATTTGCACAGTGATATTTAATATAGACGTCTCCTCGTAAGCGTCGTGCATCGTTGCGGTTTTTAAAAAAGAATATATTAAAAAGATAATCACGCTTTATTAGTTGAATCTTTCAAACTGTCAACGATACTCGAGTTGTTGGTCGACAACACATTCCCAGTGCATTCTACTGCATCTTCCTAAACGCGATTTGACGTTAACCATCAAAGTAACTGCAGAATCGTGGTCGAACGCTGAACAGACCTTAATGATCTTGAGCACTCGGCTTAACGGCCGCTCGTCCAATTAGCGTCCCGCATTCTTGCACGATGAACTTTCCAACTTTCCAGTTTCCATTGAACGTCTCATTACAGAGATGTTTGGAGATTTCTACCGTTTTCCTTTTGTTTTCTTACATAGATCTCTATTGTTTGCACGACGATTGTGCTGGATCATCGCGTTTGAAGGTCGTATCGTTGTATAGACAGGCGTGGTGGAAAACAAAATCTAAGTTATTACGGTACGTTTATTGCACGAAATGTCGATGCGCGTTGCTGTGGTACGTAATTGCGCAAAATTTTGAATCAGTAAACAATCTTTGTATTTTTAGAAGATTGATTGTAGTTTGTTCTTCTCTTAGATGCATTGCGTTATACTTTCTGCTTTAAAAACGAAATTGGTGTACAATTGAAGGCTATAAGAAAAAAACGATCAATGTCCATATGGAGTAATTTCAAGAAAAATGCAATTTGTTTCAAGACATCAGCAGATATCTTAGGAATAAGCTTTTGAAAATCTTTTGGCCTTATTTCCAATGAGCTGTAATTGCTCTTGATCAACATAACAGATAAGAATTGTGAAAGTGCTACAAGATAACATGATCAGATCAGTTTTAGTAACAAGTAGACTTTGATCGTTTTTCCCTTGTATTTTTCAATTGAATGTTGGAGAGAAAGGGAAATAAAGGATGAGACGTACAGGAAGTTTAGCTATAAAGAACAAATATAAGTTTTTATTTGTAGTTGGACTTTTATTTGCAGTCCATACTTTTTATCCTCTTCTTCCTCTCTGATATTTAATTGCATACTTGTTTTATTTTTAATTTAAAAATATAACACAATGCACAGCTGCAAAAAACATCTATGAATCTTAATTGACAAGTAATGCTGTTGTTCAGGTAACTGGTGGAAACAAGGGCATCGGCTTTGCCACCGTCAAAGCCCTCTGCCAACAGTACGATGGAAATGTTTACTTGACAGCTCGCGACACCACCCGTGGCTTGAACGCCGTCAGTGATCTGAAGAAGCAGGGCTTGAATCCAAAGTTCCATCAGTTGGATGTCAATGACGACGACAGTGTCAATACATTCCGGGATTACTTGGAGAATACGTACGGTGGTCTCGATGTGCTGGTTAACAATGTTGCCATATATAAAGTAATTCAAGATATTAATATAGTAATTAATAATTTAAGATACGTTATTGATATGATATTCGACAAATATTTTTAATTCTTTATCTTCAAAACAAGATTATTTTTAAAGAATAAATTGATTTAAACAGAAGTAATATATTTCTTCTATATTCATATTTGTACATTTTGATAGAAAACATTTTGAATATAATCTTATGGTAATAAAGTGTTATTTCTTTTTCTAACCAGGTATATATTAAAATTTACTTATTATTACAGGAGGATGCTACGGAGCCTTTCGGAGTCCAAGCAGAAGAAACGATACGAGTAAACTACTTCAGCTTGCGTAGAGTGTGTACTGCTCTCTATCCGTTACTCAGACCGCACGCCCGGGTGGTTCACGTCTCCAGTAGTGCTGGACATCTATGCAACATTAAGGGTAAAGCGTTAAAACAGAAAATAGCCGATCCTAATCTGACCGAAGCGGAATTGGACAAAATCATGCGCGACTTTGTCAAGTAAGCTTTACCATAAAAAAAATTTTTTTTAACTCGGAAAGGTTTTTGCGAGACTTATATTTGTACATATTTATTTCCAGTGCTGCAAAAGCTGGCATGCATATACTAGGAGGTTGGTCAAATTCAGCGTACCATGCAAGTAAAATCGGCGTTTCCGCCCTAGCTGGTATTCATCAATCCATGTTTAACGCGGATCCTCGAGAAGACATTGCAGTGAACGTGGTTCATCCTGATTACGTAGACGCCGATATGACTAGCCATACGGGACCTTTGACACCAGATGAAGGGGCTGTAGCCCCTGTTTATTGCGCGTTATTGCCGGAGAATACAGAGATAAAAGGAAAATATATGTGGTACGATAAGACATTAGCAGAATGGAAGTAAGCATATATAACAGGTGAACAAACTGGATTGTACTAATCATTCCTATGATACGTAACATGAACAAATAGTTGGTTGTTATACTATGTAGTCGTTTCTATCACGTTAAATACTTAATAAAAAAATGAGCAAGGATAACACAGAATCCACAAAACAAATGTGAAACACCTATTTTCTTACAAATATCTTTTATTTTAAAACAACTGAATAAAAATATATTGAAGAATGTTACATTATATTACCCACATTTTTAGAAAAAAAAAAACTTGCGTGAATAATATGAAACGATATATCCATATATTATTTTCTATACTAAATACGAAATGTACGTTAAAATTTATAACTAAATAAAGGAAATGGATTCTTGACATAAGCAATATATTTAGGTATTTCGACCATCTGTGATTAGTTTAACCAGGGCGATTATTCCATTGGAATTGACCAATCGCCTTTGTCGTTAAGCAGATTGACCAATCATGATTGGCACTTAATCGGGGCTGTTGCAACTGGCCCTCAAATAATTCGGCCAATTGACCAATGCGATTGGTTAATTATTTCGCCGAGATATCAAAATGATTTCTAGCATTGTGGACACAAGGCTTTATGCCCGTATCACACTAGCGATTGATGGCGATTGCATCTACGTTTGCGTTTACGTCTCTTGACCAATCAGAAAGTAGCTGCTGGTGATTGCGATTCGCGATTTCCGTTCTGATTGGTCAAAACTCAAAAGACGTAGACGCAAACGCAGACGCAATCGCCAATCGCTAGTGAGATACGGGCTTTACATTAGTTACCGATATCTAAAAGGGTGCATCCCCATGGAGAAAGAAATAACGGAACGGAATTAAAACAGAATTTCTTTGATTGGCTAATATTCCAATGGAGATTAGCCAATCAGAGTAATTCCGTTTTAATTCCGTTCCGCTATTTCTCTCTCCATGGGGATGCAGCATTATCTGCACATCGATTGCGATTGATCATCGCGTTTGAAAGTCAATAGACAGGCGTGGTGGAAAACAAGACAAGTTATTACGATATTGCGGAAATGTCGGTGCGCGTTGCTGTGGTACGTAAATTGCGTAAAATTTTAAAATTTATCAGTAAAGAATCTTTGAATTTTCAGAATATTGATTATAGTTCTTTCTTCTCTTAGCTGCATTGGGTTATATTTTCTGCTTTAAAAATGAAATTGGTGTACAATTGAAGGCTACAAGAAAAAAACGATCAATGTCCATATGGAGTAATTTCGAGAAAAATGCAATTTAAAGTTTCAAGACGTCAGCAGATATCTTAGGAAGCTATTGAAAATCTTTTGGCCTTATTTCCAATGAGCTGTAATTGCTCTTGATCAACAAACAGATAAAAATTGTGAAAGTGCCACAAGATAACATGATCAGATCAATTTCGATAACAAGTGGACTTTGATCGTTTTTCCCTTGTATCTTTCAATTGAATGTTGGAGAGAAAGGGAAAAGGATGAGACGTACAGGAAGTTTACCTATAAAGAAGAAATATAAGTTTTTATTTGTAGTTGGACTTTTATTTGCAGTCCATACTTTTTATCCTCTTCTTCCTCTCTGATATTTAATTGCATACTTGTTTTATTTTCAATTTAAAAATATAACACAATGCACAGCTGCAAAAAACATCTATGAATCTTAATTGACAAGTAATGCTGTTGTTCAGGTAACTGGTGGAAACAAGGGCATCGGCTTTGCCACCGTCAAAGCCCTCTGTCAACAGTACGATGGAAATGTTTACTTGACAGCTCGCGACACCACCCGTGGCTTGAACGCCGTCAGTGATCTGAAGAAGCAGGGCTTGAATCCAAAGTTCCATCAGTTGGATATCAATGACGACGATAGTGTCAATACATTCCGGGATTACTTGCGGAATACGTACGGCGGTCTCGATGTGCTGGTTAACAATGCTGCCATAGCATTTAAAGTAATTCAAGATATTAATATAGTAATTAATAATTTAAGATGCATTATTGATATAACATTTGACAAATATTTCTAATTCTTTATCTTCAAAACGAGATTATTTTTAAAGAATAAATTGGTTTTAAACAGAAGTAATATATTTCTTCTATATTCATATTTGTACATTTTGATAGAAAACATTTTGAATATAATCTTATGGTAATAAAGTGTTATTTCTTTTTCTCTAACCAGGTATATATTAAAATTTACTTATTACAGACAAATGCTACGGAGTCTTTCGGAGTCCAAGCGGAAGAAACGATACGAGTAAACTACTTCAGCTTGCGTAGAGTGTGTACTGCTCTCTATCCGTTACTCAGACCGCACGCCCGGGTGGTTCACGTCTCCAGTAGTGCTGGACGTCTGTGCAACATTACTGGTGAAGCGTTAAAACAGAAAATAGCCGATCCTAATCTGACCGAAGCGGAATTGGACAAAATCATGCGCGATTTTGTCACGTAAGCTTTACCATAAAAAAAAATTTTTTTAACTTGGAAAGGTTTTTGCGAGATTTATATTTGTACATATTTATTTCCAGTGCTGCAAAATCTGGCACGCATCTACAAGCCGGTTGGTCAAATTCAGCGTACAGTGTAAGTAAAATCGGCGTTTCCGCCTTAGCTGGTATTCATCAATCCATGTTTAACGCGGATCCTCGAGAAGACATTGCAGTGAACGCGGTTCATCCTGGTTACGTAGACACCGATATGACTAGCCATAAGGGACCTCTGACACCAGATGAAGGGGCTGTAGCCCCTGTTTATTGCGCGTTATTGCCGGAGAATACAGAGATAAAAGGAAAATATATCTGGTACGATAAGACATTAGCAGAATGGAAGTAAGCATATATAACAGGTGAACAAACTGGATTGTACTAATCATTCCTATGATACGTAACACGAACAAATAGTTGGTTGTTATACTATGTAGTTGTTTCTATTACGTTAAATACTTAATAAAAAAAATGAGCAAGGATAACACAGAATCCACAAAACAAATGTAAAACACCTATTTTCTTACAAATATCGTTTATTTTAAAACAACTGAATAAAAATATATTGAAGAATGTTACATTATTACCCACATTTTTAGAAAAAAAACAAAAAAAAAAACGCGTGAATGATGTAAAACGATTCTATATATTATTTTCTATACTAAATACGAAATGTACGTTATAACTCATAACTAAATAAAGGAAATGGATTCTTGACATAAGCAATACATTTAGGTCACTTCGACCATTTGTGCTTAGTTTAACCAGGGCGATTATTCCATTGGAACTGACCAATCGCATTTATCGTTAAGCAGCTTGACCAATCATGATTGGCACTTAATCGGGGCGATTAAACTAATCAGAGATGGTGCAACTGGCCCTCAAATGATTCGGCCAATTGACCAATGCGATTAGTTAATTATTTCGCCGTCCGAGATGTCGGAATGACTACGCAAAGCTTTATGCCCGTATCACACTAGCGATTGGTGATTGCGTTTACGTTTACGTTTACGTTTACGTTTACGTTTCCGTCCTGATTGGTCAAAAGACGTAAACGCAATCGCCCAATCGCTAGTGTGATATGGGCATTACATCGGTACCGATATCTTATCATCTTATCTACACAACAATTGCGCTTGATCATCGCGTTTGAAGGTCGTATCGTTGTATAAGTAGACAGGAGTGGTGGAAAACAGGATCCAATTAAGTTATTACGGTGTTACACAAATGTCGGTGCGCGTTGCTGTGGTACGTAATTGGGCAAAAAATTTTGAAAATCAATCAAGAATCTTTGCGTTTTCGGAAGATTGATTGTAGTCTGTTCTTTTCTTAGCTGCATTGCGTTGGTCCTGGTCTACAATATAGATGTTTTAAGCTCTAAGCCCTAAGGAATTGACCAATCACAGTCGATTAGTGTCTGAGCAAAATAGCTGACTTATAATTTCAAGACAGTGCTTTATGCTTTAAATCTTTGTTTTTAGCCACTTACAATACTGTCTTGTGTCTCAAGTCTTAAACGAGTGTACAAAGTGTCAACATTGTAAAACTTTAGACACAAGACTGTATATTGTGCGTTGCTAAAAAAGACAAGATTTTAAAGCATAAAACACTTACTACGTTTACGCGAGCGTTATTTCTGTAGTAGCTTGCGATAATTCCTTCGCGTAAACGGGATTTTGTAGTAACTTACGATAATTTACTCCGCGTAAACGAGTGAATTATCGTAAGTTACTACAGAAGTAACGCTCGCGTAAACGTAGTATACGTTTACACGACGGTTTGCAATCCGCTTTAATAACTACCGTATACTGTCCGATCCAAAATTTTTCTTATTTTGATCATATTGATAATAATTATTTAAATATTAGCTTTTTAGATATTTAAACTACAACTTTTAGTATATAATATAAGTATATCAAAGATTGTTTTAAACGTTTAGAATATCAAAATATATTCATATTTAATTGATCGTTATAATCAAAAAAAGAAAATTTTGCATCGAATAGTATGTGGTTGTTATTAAACTTTGGATTACAAGTCACCATGTAAACGTAGTCAAAATTGCGGGCGTTTTTTTTTTAATTACTCCAACCGGAGTAATTTAAGAAAACGCCCGCAATTTTAAGTTTCAAGACATTCGGATATCTTAGGAAGCTATTGAAAATTTTTCGACCTTATTTCCAATGAATTGTAACTGCTCTTGATCAAAATTTAACATAAGAATTGTAAAAGTGCCACAAGATGGCATGATCAGATCAATTTCGATAGAGTTCCTATAATAAGAGTTAGGACAAACCGCCGCCATATACAGCCAAATGATAGCTTTGTCTCACTCTCACTAACTTCTTGGCTGAAAATATGACGACCATGATAGCTTTGTCTCATTCCCACTTACAGCTTGTCTCACTCTCACTAACTTGGCTGAAACATATGGCGGGACCAATCAAAAATCGTCACCACATTGGCTTAACTCTTATTATAGGAACTCTAAATTTCGATAAAAAGTGGACTTTGTTTTTCTCCTGTATCTTTCAGTTGAACGTTGCAGGGAAAGGGAAAAAATATGAAACGTATACAGGAAGCTATAAAAAAACCAAAAAAACAGATCTATGAATCTTAATTAACAAAGTAATGTTACCTGTTGTTCAGGTAACTGGCGGAAACAAAGGTATCGGCTTTGCCACCGTCAAAGCCCTCTGTCAACAGTACGATGGAAATGTTTACTTGACAGCTCGCGACACTACCCGTGGCTTGAACGCCGTCAATGAATTGGAGAAGCAGGGCTTGAATCCAAAGTTCCATCAGTTGGATGTCAATGACGACGACAGTGTCAATACATTCCGGGATTATTTGAGGAATACGTACGGCGGTCTCGATGTGCTGGTTAACAATGCCGCCATATTTAAAGTAATTAAAGATATTAATTAATATTAGTAATTAATCATTAAAGCTGCATTATTAATTTAATATTCGACAACTATTTTTAATTCTTGTCTTCAAAACAAGATTATTTTAAAGAATAAACTTCTTTAAACAGAAGTGATATATTATTTCTTCTATATTCATATTTATATATATTACATATTTTGATAGAAAATATTTTGCATATGATTATGTGGAAAGTGTCTTTCTTTCTGAGCGAGTATATGTTGAAATTTACTTATTACAGGCGGATGCTACGGAGCCTTTCGGAGTCCAAGCGGAAGAAACGATACGAGTAAACTACTTCAGCTTGCGTAGAGTGTGCACTGCTCTCTATCCGTTGCTCAGACCGCACGCCCGGGTGGTTCACGTCTCCAGCAGTGCTGGTCGTCTGTGCTACATAACTAGCGAAGCGTTAAAACAGAAATTGGCCGATCCAAATCTGACCGAAACAGAATTGGACAAGCTCATGCGCGATTTCGTCGAGTAAGTTACCATCTTTAAAAAAAATTAACATTTCATTGATTCGGGAAGATTTCTGTGAGATTTATATTCGTACATATTTATTTCCAGTGCTGCAAAATCTGGCACGCATCTACAAGCCGGTTGGCCAGAACCAGCAGCGTACGCTGCGTACATGACAAGTAAAATCGGCGTTTCCGCCCTAGCTGGTATTCATCAATCCATATTTAACGCGGATCCTCGAGAAGACATTGCAGTGAACGCGGTTCATCCTGGTTACGTAGACACCGATATGACTAGCCATACGGGACGTTTGACACCAGATGAAGGGGCTGTAGCCCCTGTTTATTGCGCGTTATTGCCGGAGAATACAGAGATAAAGGAAAATATATCGGTATGATAAAACATTATCAGAGTGGAATATATAATAGGTGGACAAACTGGATTGTACTAATCATTCCTATGATGCGTAATATGAACAAATAGTTGGTTGTTATACTATGTAGTTGTTTCTATCACGTTAAATACTAATAAAAAAAATGAGCAAGGATAACACAGAATCCACAAAAACAAATGTGAAACACCTATTTTCTTACAAATATCTCTTATTTTAAAACAACTGAATAAAAATATATTGAAGAATGTTACATTATTACCCACATTTTTAGAAAAAAAAAAAAAAAAAACTTGCGTGAATAATGTGAAACGATTCTATATATTATTTTCTATACTAAATACGAAATGTACGTTATAACTCATAACTAAATAAAGGAAATGGATTCTTGACATAAGCAATACATTTAGGTCACTTCGACCATTTGTGCTTAGTTTAACCAGGGCGATTATTCCATTGGAACTGACCAATCGCATTTATCGTTAAGCAGCTTGACCAATCATGATTGGCACTTAATCGGGGCGACTAATCAGAGCTGGTGCAACTGGCCCTCAAATAATTCGGCCAATTGACCAATGCGATTGGTTAATTAATTCGCCGAGACAATCGGAATGATTTCTAGCATCGTGGACACAAGGCTTTCACCAGTACCGATATCTTATCTGCACAACGATTGCGCTTGATTATCACGTTTGAAGGTCGTATCATTGAGATAAGTAGACAGGAGTTGTGGAAAACAGGATCCAATTAAGTTATTACGGTGTTACACGAAATGTCGGTGCGCGTTGCTGTGGTACGTAATTGCGCAAAAAATTTTGAAAATCAATCAAGAATCTTTGCGTTTTCGGAAGATTGATTGTAGTCTGTTCTTTTCTTAGCTGCATTGCGCTGATCCCAGTCTACAATATAGATGCTTTAAGCTCTAAGCCCTAAGGAATTGACCAATCACAGTCGATTATTCTTCTCATATTCGACTATGGTTGAGCAATTTCTTAGGGCTTAGGCCCAATTTCACCAACGCCGTTTAACTGTAACCTTCGATTAAGCTTACTCTTCGTCTCTTTGTAACTGTTCCCCTTAGAACTTGAAACTGGGCCTTAGGGCTTAAAATACCTATTGTAGATCGGTATTTATACTTTCTGCTTAATACTTAAAAATGAAATAGGTATACAATCGAAAGGTACAGAGGAAAAACGATCAATGAATACGTTTACACGACAGCTTGCAATCCGCTTTAATAACTACCGTATATACTGTCTGATCCAAAATTTTTCTTGTTTTGATCATATTGATAATAATTATTTAAATATCAGCTTTTTCGATATTTAAACTACAACTTTTAGTATATAATATAAGTATATATCAAAGATTGTTTTAAACGTTTAGAATATCAAAATAGATTCATATTTAATTAATCGTTATAATAAAAAAAAGAAAAATTTTGGATCGAATAGTATATGGTTGTTACTAAACCGGATTACAAGTCACCATGTAAACGTAGTAAAAATTGCAGGCGTTTTTTTTAAATTACTCCAACCGAAGTAATTTAAAAAAAAACGCTCGCAATTTTAAGTTTCAAGACATTCAAATATCTTAGGAAGCTATTGAAAATTTTTCAACTTTATTTCCAATGAATTGTAACTGCTCTTAATCAAAATTTAACATATAAGAATTGTAAAAGTGCCACAAGATGGCATGATCAGATCAATTTCGATAAAAAGTGGACTTTGATCGTTTTTCCCCTGTATCTTTCAATTGAACGTTGCAGAGAAAGGGAGAAGAATGAGACGTATGTACAGGAAACTATAAAGAAACAAAAAAAACAGGTCTATGGATTTTAACCAACAAGTAATGCTGTTGTTCAGGTAACTGGCGGAAACAAAGGTATCGGCTTTGCCGCCGTCAAAGCCCTCTGTCAACAGTACGATGGAAATGTTTACTTGACAGCTCGCGACACTACCCGTGGCTTGAACGCCGTCAATGAATTGGAGAAGCAGGGCTTAAATCCAAAGTTCCATCAGTTGGATGTCAATGACGACGACAGTGTCAATACATTCCGGGATTACTTGCGGAATACGTACGGCGGTCTCGATGTGCTGGTTAACAATGCCGCCATATTTAAAGTAATTAAAGATGTTAATTAATATAGTAATTAATAATTAAAGCTGCATTATTAATTTAATATTCGACAACTATTTTTAATTCTTGTCTTCAAAACAAGATTATTTTCAAAGAAAACTTCTTTAAACCGAAGTGATATGTTATTTCTTCTATATTCATATTTATATATATATTACATATTTTGATAGAAAATATTTTGCATATGATTATGTGAAAAGTGTCATTTCTTTCTGAGCGGATATATATTGAAATTTACTTATTACAGGCTGATGCTACGGAGCCTTTCGGAGTCCAAGCGGAAGAAACGATACGAGTAAACTACTTCAGCTTGCGTAGAGTGTGCACTGCTCTCTATCCGTTACTTAGACCGCACGCCCGGGTGGTTCACGTCTCCAGCAGTGCTGGACGTCTGTGCTACATAACTAGCGAAGCGTTAAAACAGAAATTGACCGATCCAAATCTGACCGAAACAGAATTGGACAAACTCATGCGCGATTTCGTCGAGTAAGTTACCATCTTTAAAAAAAATTAACATTTTATTGATTAACTCGGGAAGATTTTTGTGAGATTTATATTCGTACATATTTATTTCCAGTGCTGCAAAATCTGGCACGCATCTACAAGCCGGTTGGCCAAAAGAAGCGTACGCTGGGTTAGCTGCGTACATCACAAGTAAAATCGGCGTTTCCGCCCTAGCTGGTATTCATCAATCCATGTTTAACGCGGATCCTCGAGAAGACATTGCAGTGAACGCGGTTCATCCTGGTTACGTAGACACCGATATGACTAGCCATACGGGACGTTTGACACCAGATGAAGGGGCTGTAGCCCCTGTTTATTGCGCCTTATTGCCGGAAAATACAGAGATAAAAGGAAAATATATCTGGCATGATAAAACATTATCAGAGTGGAAATATATAATAGATGGACAAACTGGATTGTGCTAATCATTCCTATGATGCGTAACATGAACAAATAGCTTGTTGTTATACTATATATTTGTTTTTATCACGTTAAGTACTTAATAAAAAAAAGGAGCAAGGATAACACAGAATCTACAAAACAAATGTATAACACCTTTTTTCTTACAAATATCTCTTATTTTAAAACAACTGAATAAAAATATATATTGAGGTATGTTACATTATTACCCGCATTTTTAGAAAAAAAACTTGCGTGAATAATGTGAAACAATTCCCTATATTATTTTCTATACTAAATACGAAATGTACGTTATAACTAAAGAGAAGAAATGGATTCTTGACACAAGCAATGCATTTAATAAAACTATGAGCTATCTCGCTTGAGCGGTCATCGCTTCTCTCCGCGCTGCTTCAGTTAAGAGATGGATATCTACTTCATCCACTGGAAGTTGTACGTATCGTACCACAGATCCACGTATGAAGCAATTCTTTACAGATAACTAGAATTTAATATGCATCTTGTTAATTATATTTGATTGTGCACTAAATTTAATGACTATATTGCATGTAACTGTTATCGTTAGTCATTACTTTAATTTTAAATTGGCAAACAAAGGTTTAAATTTGCATGACAAACGTCAATGGAAAATTGATTTATTGACATACCATGTGAGGATACTTCTCTGAATCCGTTACGCTAATGTCGGCCAGTTTTATGTTCAGATACTGATCGACGGAATACAATGTGCCGCAGATACTGAAACAAAACGCGTTGTAGTTGTCGGCATCAGTGTCATATTCAAAACGTTGTAATCGCGTGACAACTCACCTGAGGTCATTTTTTAGCTCGACCACCACGTCCTTTCCGATCAAGGATTTGAAGAAGGAATAGAACAGCTGAAATATTGAGAACACGCTTGGTTGAACTTGATAAAAATCCGGATGTTATTCGCGTGGAAAGCCGGACGTTACGTATCTCGTTATCGCGACAATCTACGTTTTAAGACTTACCATGACTAATTCGATAGATCACCGCGATCACTAGGATATTTAGTATCGTGTGTGCTACTTTGCAATTATTTACAATGATAAATCCCTTACAAAGAGTTTCGGCGGCCAATTTATAACCTCATCACGAAACGACGAATCGACAGAATCGACGCCGACGGAGCGACGAGTGTTGTTCCTCGGGCCGCTTTTTCTCGCGCATGCGCGACGTGGCGTGACGTAGCACCGTCGCGGCGAGTGCAGGAGCGTACATGCTGATAGTCATGGTAGCAGTATTTGGCGGGATCCCATCAAGTGGCATAGGTTAGAGTTAGGTAAGTAGGTAAGTAAGTATATTATAATGAGAAAATTAATATATTATTGAAAACAATTAGGTGACTATTTATTACAGATTTAAGATGTAAATTTTCAATGTATGTAATATTTGTTAGCTTTGTTTCTTGGTCAATATTTTTTGGTTAGTATTTTAGTATTATGTATATCTGAAAATTTGGAAGAGATAATTGTTCTCTTAATTAATCTTTTAATTGTTTTCAATAATATGTTAATTTGCTATAGGTTTGAATAATATATTTTGTATATATTATTCATTATTATTAACTTTAAATTTATTAATGTATATAATTTATTGAAATTTATTGAAATTTATTTCTTATTTTTTTTATTAATATCAATTATTAAAATATTTTTTTTAAAATGGATTTAAAGAAATCAGGAGCCATTAAAAAAATTAGAAGTTTTCAAAATTCTTGGCTAGATGAGGATTGTTTTAAAGGATGGTTGGCTCCTCATCCTACAGAGAATAAAGCTTTGTGTACTTTATGTAATACTGCCATCAGATGTTGTAAAACAGATTTAGTGCGACATTCACAAAGGTCCAAGCATGTATCACGATCGACATGTCAAAATCAAAGACTTGATGATGATGAAAGTACTCTTTCACATACAAATCAAGTTAAACGCGCGGAAATAAAGTTAGCTGCATTTTATGCAGAGCATAATGTCGCATTTTATACTGCAGATCATTTGACTCCTTTATTGAAATCAATTTTCATAGATTCTAAAATTGCGCAGTCTCTTTCAATGGCCCGACGTAAGTGCACTAATATTGTTAAAAAAGTAATTGCTAAATATGAAACGGGAAAAATTGTTAATATTTTGCGAAAACAAAAATTTTCTATTTTAATTGATGAAAGCACAGATATTTGTGATAAAAAGATTTTATGTATTCTTGTACAATTTGTTTCGCCTTTAAATAAGAAAGTTAGAGTTCAGTTATTAGATTTAGTATGTTTAGATGCCAGAGATTGTTCAGCGAGTAAAATTTTCGAGTCTTTTAAAACACTTTTAGAAAGTAAAAAAATTCCGATAACAAATATTGTTGGAATGGCAAGCGACAATGCATCAGTAATGACTGGATGCAATAATTCTTTTTTTTCTCATTTACAGTTACAAGTTCCACATGTAGTTTTGTTAAATTGCATCTGCCATTCATCCGCGATAATAGCTAGTAAAGCTTGCGGAAAATTACCACAGGATTGTGAAAATTTAATTCGAGGAGTTGCTACTTACGTTTCAGGCAGTGCAAAGAGATCCGCAAAGTTAGCTGAATTTCAAGACTTTTTTAATGTAGAGAAAAATAAAATGCTTAAATTATCAAATACGCGATGGCTTGTTTTACACAAATGCGTTGTTAGATTGCTTGATAATTGGATAGTTTTAAAAAATTATTTTAATCTAGAAATATTTGAAGATAATTTAAAATCTGCAGAAATTATTTTAACACACTTAAATGATGATTTAATTAAAGCTTATTTATTGTTTTTGAAATATTCCTTACATTTTTTTAATAATTTTAATATTATTTTTCAATCGCGCAAAATTTTAATTCACAAATTATTTGAAAATAGTCAGCGAATAATTCGGCAATTTGCGACAAATTTTATGATCCCCGAGGCTTTGACAGAAATCGCTACTGTAAACGTAGACAATGAAAATAACATCCGACATTTAGATCAAATACATGTTGGACCTGAATGTGAAAAACATTTGGCAACGTTATCTTTAGAATGCGCTCGGGAAATTAAATTTAAATGCTTAGAGTTTTATAAAACAGCAATCCGCGAAATGATAAAACGTCTGCCTTACAAAGATTCTTTTTTTGAACAATTAACTTTCTTGGATCCCGTAATAGCTCTTTTTGATGTAGGTAGATTTAAAATTACCGATTTGAGTAATATTGTTGAGCACTTAAAAATAGAAGAAATAGATATAACAAAATTAGCAGTAGAATGGGTAACTTTACCAACATTTTTTAACGACTTGCAGAAAAAAGAATTGGCCTCTTTAGAAATCGATGAAATGTGGAAAAAAATTTTTGAATGCAAAGACGATAATGGCCAAAAAATATTTTCAAATTTACAATTTTTAGTAGAAACAGTTTTAACATTTCCACATTCAAATGCCGAAGCAGAACGGATATTTTCTATAGTAACAGATGTAAAAACTAAAAAGAGAAATAAATTATCCAATGAAACTATTTCCGCAATTTCTATTGTTCGATCAAGTTTTCAAACAGAAAATATTAATTGTGTAAATTTTGAACCCGATTGTGAACATTTCAAATTACATAACCCGGAAAATTTATATGCACAACAATCTACTTCGTCTGATGGCACTTAAGATTTCTTTTGTATTTTATATATAATTATTATTGTCTAACGTAGTCACTCATTACTTTACGTACAATTTATTTATTATTGTTTTACTTAACGTAGTCATATTCATCTAGCCGATTTTTTCCTTTTGCGTGCATGTGCAGTAATTACCTTTGTGCAATATTTTTGCGAATTGAAATTTTATTTTATGTTATTAAATGTATAACCATACTAATATATATAATACTTTTTATTTTTCTCAGGTTTTTTAACAAAGGATTTACTGTGTTTCAGTTTAAAATATTAATATATATGTATATGTACGATTATATTGATTCAATGTAAGTTTTGTTAACTTTATAAAGAGTAACTAGTAACATATTTGTGATATTAACATTAATGTACTAGTAATAACATATTTGTGATATTAACATTAATCTGATGGTGATATCAATATGTAGTCATTTGATTTATCATATTAATTATAATTGTTTAATGAGATACAATTGTTTTCTGTTATGAATAAATGTACTTTTTTTTTAATGAATACTGGTAAGGTTTTTGGCAGTTTTCCTTACCCTGGCAACAAATGTTGGTATTCTTTTTATAGTCTGCCAAATAAATATATTTTATTTTATATATATATATACATGGTGTAATAAATTATTTTAACACCCTTCCTTGCTTTACTTTAATTTTCCTATTATAGCTGAATTTGTGTGTGTGTGTGTGAGTGTGTGTGTGAGTGTGTGTGTGTGTGTGTGTGTACAGACGCGCGTGTTTATACATATATACATACATATAATACATAATATGTACATTACAGTGGTCCTTAAAAAGGGTAAGTTTGAATCATGACTGCTCGAACGGTTCGGAAGGGTCGAAATAAATAAAAAAATCTGTGCCAAAGGGCAGCTTCTCCTATCTCAATTTTAACACGTGCTACAGATCACTTGAATTTTCCTATTAAAATCAAATAGCAAATGATTTTAGTATGAATGCAACAGCGATAGGAAAAATTTGAAACTTGGCAATTCTCTTACTTATAATTGTACCTATCTTCTGAAATTTTTATACATTTTTATCTACATATTTCAAGTTGCTAGTGATCGATGAAAATAATTTTTTTTTATTTTTGAAAAATCAAAGGGATCTTGTTTATTTATTTCTTTCTATAATTTCGTTTATATATTTATTTATTTATTCGTAGTCTTAAAGAAAAATTCAATACTTTTATAAAATTATTTATTTCAACAATCTTTTATGAGTGTCTCCTTTTTCGCATCGGAATATTTGTTTTTATATTCTTTTACTATTTGGACAATAAATTGTTTCTTATCTTCGTTTTTGTGTTAAAATATTATTATATTTTGATATTAACTGTAAAAAATTCAATAAATTATGTTTCTAGCCATTTTTTTTATATTTTGGCAGGATTATATTACATATAATTTTGACATTGATGAAATTGTGATGCAAACCTATTGACGCTGCGCTCAACGGTCGCAACGCATGCTGACTAGAGTCCTAGGCCGGTATTCATAGTCGGATCTTATATTTCAGACCATCTTAAACTTAAGATCTTATATTTAAGACCATCTTAAACTTATAGCACTTGCCGCGACGGTGCTACGTCACGCCACGTCGCGCATGCGCGAGAAAAAGCGGCCCGAGGAACAATCACGCATGGAGCATATACATATAGTCACGGCCGAACTCCGAATTGATGAGTGGAGACCTCTGTCGGGTTGGCTTATGAACGGTTTTTCCCAAAATTTAGCCAAATTAATTAACGAATCTCATTAAAATTATGCTCGTTTTAATCGGTAAGATCAGCCGCAACCCGGTACATAGCCGGATTTTCCATTTTGGCTCTTAAAAAATTTATAATAAATAAAATACGGACTATCGCAGCTAAGCCAACCCGACAGAGCTTCTTTGCAACTGCGCTATATACTTTCTGCTTCACTCGGAACAATATTTATACTTTCTGCACTTAAAATACAGTAAATTTTATTATAATTAAATATTAAAGAAGAAAAATGTAAAGCACAAAAAGCTCAAGGAAAATTTAAATTTGCTTGAATGTTGCTTCCTCATAGATGAAGCTTTGTTTTCGTTAAAAAAATTTTTTTTTGTTTTTCTGAATGTGTTCAGAATGTTCTAAAACGTCGAAAAATTGCAATTTTAAAAAATGTCTGTATGTATGTATGTGTGTGTGTGTATGTGCCAAATTTACCGAAATTTCTATAACTTCAGAACTAATCAACCAAATCTTAACGAATTATATATGAAATAGGGGTAGAAAAAACTGAAGAATATAATAGAATTAATAAAAATTGCTAATAATCAAGGGGTTTTTTTAAAATAAAATTTTGAATTTTTGCAGAAATGTTTGTTTATGCTTTAACTTCCGCAAATTTGGAGATATCGATTTATTTCTAATTTTATTACATTTTTCAGTTTTTTCTACCCCTATTTCATATATAACTTTTTAAGATTTATTTGATTAGACCCAGCTTTATACGCGATCGAAGGTCCATAATTTTGATTGCATATAAAGCTAAGTCTAATCAACCGAATTTAAAAGAATAATATATGAAATAGAGGTAGAAAAGACTGAAAAATATAATAAAATTAGAAATATATCGATCTCTTTAAATTTGCGGAAGTTAAATTTCTCTATGAGGAACCCAAGTGCAAATTTCTAATTTGCACAATTTTTAATTAGAAATAATAGGATAAAAAGGGAAAATTAATTACGTACATATTTCAAGCAGAATTCAAGAAAGAAATATTGCAAATTACTTGATATTTATTCTTTAATGCGCCTATAAATTCTTATCGGACCGTTTTCCTAAGATATGAAGATAGAGAAACGATGTGTGAGGGAAACGTCGAAACGTTACATTTGTGAGCAACGCATTGTAGTCAACAGGCAGTTTATCGTAATATCGAATCATGCAAAAGTTATGCGGCAGTTCAAAGCGCGAGAGATCCGCCCAAACAGCTCCGCAAGTTCGCTTCATTAAGACCACAGAGTCGACTCACTTAACCTTATTACAGTTTAATCGCGATCGCGACAGCTAGCATCAATGTATCATCTGAAAATAACTCTCGATTGTTTATCGATTCGCGTAGCGACAACAACGAAAATCAGCAATATGCTGATGCGCTTCACAATTTCGCAGCAAGGATCTGAGAGAGATAGGGGGAAAAAGCATTAAAAAAACATCGAAAACTGCTAATTGATTTTTTAATCTAAAAATGAGGCACGAGTTTTCATGGTCGCATTCCCTCGACGAGATTACAGGTGAAGAGGCAATTAGAATATGTACGTCTATGACCTTTTGAGATTATCAATCTTAATAGGCTCCATGCAAAAGAAAGAGAACTATTTCTCAGTTCAACCTAACGCTCAATTCTTCCGTGAAACGGAACAGGAGATATAAAAATAGATATACTAGAAATTCGACGGAGCAGTCGTGGGGTAGCAACCTATAAGTGCTAGGCATGAGAACAAAGAATCCCGAGATATAAGAAATTCCTGCCGTTTCGTTTCATTTCCATCGAAAAAGAATCGAAATCGCTACGACAAAATAATTTAAACGCCTTATCATTGTCTTTTTCTGACCAATCTGTGTCAAGGTGAGCCGAATCTCAATCGGGACGTTCAGTTAGCTAAAACTGAAAAAATGTTTTCCATCAGGGCACGTTTCGCACATACATAAAACATACCGAGAACTGAATACTAAATTCAGCGAAATTTCGCAAAAGACACAAATATAATTAATAATTAATGCATCATGTGAAGTAAAATGGGATAATTGCACTATGTTCAACGATGCTGAAAAGAGGTCATAAGAGGTCGTGTTTAATTTAATGTCGGCGAGCCTAATGCTAACTTGATCCTTGTTCTCTTTGTTATCTTATTGCTATCGCCACGTGCGATATCGCACATTTTGCTTCGTGCCTGTTCGTGCAGAACAGAAGACGAGATATTCCCCTCCAGAGATCCATGAAAGAAGGAGAAACGGTATATAAAAGGTGATTTTTCGAAATTTTAATATCGTCTTTTCTTCCGAGTGACTCCCTAAGCAAGAAAGCAAGATGAAGGGTTACATCTGCGCGATTTTGCTGTTGATTTGCGGCGAGATGGCTTACTCTGCGACGCAAGTACGAGGTATGTTGCATAATTATCCGATTAGGAGATTATCGCTGAGGAAAAGACATTGTTACGTCCGGACACTGTAAAACAAATGTGTATAGAATAATTTAGCCAATTTATAAACGACACGATATTGCCATTAGTATACTTTCTCAAAAGACTTGCTACACAGAGAGAATTTTCTCTTAAAATTTACCCTGAAATCATGGTAGTTATGGGACAACATGTACTACCAAGAATTTTATGCGAGCTATTCTGATTAATATCCACCATAATAAAAAATATTAATATCTATTACATTAAAATATAAAATATTTTACTAAAATATATCTAGGGAATCTCAATAATTTTTCAAAATTTACTATTTGCTTGATAATTTTTATCACGTTGTTTGTAAAATGTCTTTTGTATATTTTAAAAATTCCTTGGTTGCCAAGTTGTCCCAAGTTTGTAGTTAATTTAAGGGTAAAATATAACAAAAAATTCTCTTCGTGTACTTATCGTACACGCGTGTACACATTATGTGTAACCTCAATATTTCAATGACAGATTCATTGGCAGATTTGCAAATTAGACGACTAGGATCATTCCGAAACCAATGTAGCTACTTATTATTAGCTAATAATAACGCGGAAATAAATAAAAAATTTTGAATCATATTTTTCGGACAGTACTTTCGGATTTTACCACACAGATATAATTAATATTTTACGTATTTCGAAGTCTATGTTTGATTGTACTGGGACGATTAACGACGATTCAGCGACGATGCTGAATATTAAGCAAATTCAACTTCATTCCTTTGACGCTAGCGTCAAAGCGAAATCACCACGTTGACCTTGTTAACGCTCATTTTCAGCGTCTCGTGAATTGAGACCTTCAGGTAGCTGCCTTTTTTTGGGATACGAAGAGGTCAGTGTGGGTAAACACACGATGTTCCCGTGCAAGGAGTTGGTTTGTGACACAGACGGTCAAATAACTATGAGCTCGTAAGTCAAAGCATCGTATAATTATATATCTGACTTAACGTAACTAGATATAAGATTTCACGTATCTCGGAAAATTCTATTTAAAGAATAAAAAAAATTTCGTCTTTCACGTAAATGACGGCTTTTGATGCCTAATCTTGTAATCGAGAAAATTGATGGCTGGTACACAACGATCTTTTGATTATTCCGATCCTCGCTTTAATCCAAATTAATTAATCTTCACTGGACGTAAGCAATGACAATAATATGTGATTAGACACCTAAATTATAAATTAACAAAGGAAAATGTGTTTAATTTATACAAGGAACAATAGATTTTTCGGGTCATGCTGAAGCTTAATTTACCGAACTTTCAAATTCATAAACGGTTACAAGAAAAAAAGATTAGAGAAAAAACTTTAGAAATAAAAAAAAAATATTGTAGATTTATTATATTTTGACTCTGTGTCTCAGAGAAAGTACATGATTTCTGGGACACGATGTATTTGCTAACAAACTTGTAAAGTTAACGGTTAAATGAAATATATCGCGAGAAAGCATTTTATAATAAAAAAATTTCATATTATTTCACATTTCTGACAATAAGTATCTTTCTTTTTTGATTAATATATTTTAAATAATTAACAACACACTCCGTATTTCGCAATGGAATTTGCACAACTGCAAGATTCCATCGCGTTTTCAATGCTAATGTAAATTTTCTATCAAATCTCTCTTTCGTAGTCTAATTTTATTCCATTTCTTTCCAGATGCCCGTCAATGGCTTGTAATTTTGGGGAGGAAGTTACTGGTATAATCCCTGAAAGACAAGGGAAACCTTATCCAGATTGCTGTGCACAACTGATTTGTAAGTCTAGACCAATATCTGTGGTCATATAGTCATAGTTTATGGTCTATGTCTATAGTCATAGTCAGGGTAATCCCTGAAGTCGCTGACGCACCATACTATTTGCCACAGATAGGATTCGAGTAACGCGCCATTCTCTACCTCTACTTATTAGCTAATACTTTATTATGTGTTCAGTCTTATTCATACACAGACTCACATAATCGTATAGTTATTATATACTCTTACATTTTAAATATAACATATCAGGCGCACAACTTATATTAGAGTTACATAATATGTGACATCACCATACTTATTATCGCGTACCAAACGCGCGCTTTTACAAAAATTACTTTTCTTTATTTATTTACTAACATCTACTTCTAATTTTTGTAAACGCATAACTATTTTATTTTACATATTCTTATGGAAAGAAAGTAAGGTGTGCTAATACGCACATTTCTAAACAGCCAATAAATTTTGTTCCAGCGACCGTCATTTTGTAGTGGCAAATTAAACTGATATGCCTTCACTGCCAATACTGAAAATCTATAGTGTATGTAAGAACATACGTGATGTAAACTACAGATTTTAATACTGACAGTAAATATCAGAACATAACCATAAGCCATAAACACAAAAATTTAAAAATATAGGCGCGGCTGTTACAATGCTCAGAAAAATACCAAAACGCGTACCGTCCTTGGTATATGAGTATACCTTGTTTTCTTTCCACTATGCATATTCTTACTTTATTATTAAATTGTTTATATCTTTTCTGGCCTAACGTTTTAGTTAATATATCCACAATTGTAAGTTAATTGGACAATGCTTTATATTTTGATTAATTTTAATTATTTTTATACATCTCGTGCATAAATCTTATTTTTTCTATGTCTATGTGTCTGCGTCTATTCATTGTACCATTTCTAGAAAATATAATTTTATGACACTTTCTATTTATATTTACCGCAGAAATTCGTATATAATATTCTATTAATGTCAACAAAAAAGTAATAGAAACAGTAACAACTCGTTAGTTATAGAATATAGAGTAACGATAATTCGGTACAAATTGTGGATGTATATAACTAAAAAGTGATAATCTCACGCGCGATAAACGTAAAGGAAAAGCTGTTTGTTTCCTCTGCTTGAAAGCATTAGCACACACATCGATACATTTCAATGTTATTTAATACACAGTACAAAGTACTATTTAGTTTCATTACGTATGTATTTGTGGAACGGATAGACGAAATGTCTCTATACGTAAGTGAAGGGAGAAAAAGGCCGATGTGTTCGGGCACGAAATTGCATCACTGGCACGACGGTTTGAACGAATCGGCAAGTGGACCCATTACTCGATCTAGTTTAAGGGTCGGTCTCACGGCTTGCGTCCGGGTAATGATGGCGACGGCATGAGTAGCCAAGGCTGCTTCTTCCGGTTAGCGGCATTGGACCTTTGAATGTACAAAAAAAGAAATAAATACAAAATATATACAAAAGATATATACAATTTATGTATGCGTATACAGAATTTCTGTATCTGTATATCGAATATATATAGCAGGAGGCCATGGTTCGAGCTTGAGCTGCAGCGCCATATTGGATTGGATTGGATATCGAATATATGTATCCTATTCCATGGTCTGTGTATGTATTTGGATATTTACGACCAATACTCGTATTAAGTATATAACAGAAATTCCAGTCGTAAGTATATATAGAGGGTTTGTGTATAAATCAAGTGTACATCAGAATTCGGGTTCTGACGGTAACATATAATAACGCACATATTAATCTTCTGTATACTCAACTAAGAATTTTACCGCAGGTGTACACCGTATATTCGACTGTATATCCGAACATTTTTATATCCGAATAAATCTACTTATAGAGATTATATTGTCATTCCGGTGTGACATAAAAAAAAAGTTTTTTTTTTTCATTTTGCGAAAGTATAACATATATTTAAAAATGTACTGTTAAATTTTGGTAAAAAAAATTCTAAGTATTTCGGCTTTTGCCGCTGCTTCTTCTAGAAGTGCAAAGCGTTTTTCTTAAAACATTATTTCTTTATCCATAAGCGGAGGTAAAATCTAAAAATTTAGCCAATCGATCGTTCTAAAATTTTGACAGATTATATTCTATATCAAGTATATAGCTCTGGCAGGAACTAGAATTACGTCTTTTTATGTTGAATTTAACATATTTTTTAAATTAAAAAATTGTCGAATTTGTTATTTCTGAACATGAATTAATTTTTTTTCCAATTCTTCCAATATAGCGACACTCATAAATTTTTTGTTTTAAATAAGTCTACGAGATCAAATCACATCCGCCGCCGAGGCATCTTTTTTTAAACGTGTCATCTTTGCGTTGCAAAAACATTTAAAAAAATTAATTTTAATAATGTTAATATTGTTTGATATTTATTGTATAAGTAGCTTAATAAATCACAAAAAGTTTTATACTATTACAGATAGTATTCATTAAAAAAGAATTCCTGAACATTGCTCAATTTCTTGGCCATTACACCGGAATAATACCTCATAATATACGGTATACATAAGCCTGATTATACATATATTCAGTCTCATGCAAAATACACAATGCTCAATATACGTTAAACAAATCCATATATTATAAGATACACATGACCCAATATGTATGTATATTCAATATGTGTATGTACGGAATACATATGACTAAATATACCTGCATACATTAAATCTATATACGAATAAAGCCAAAATACTACACAGACTGAATATACAGATGCACAAATTTCAATTACCTTTAGTTGAATATCCATTTCCCCCAGAGTAATGGTACCGACTCGCAGTATCGTTTTAGACTTCCGGTGGAGAAGGTGCGGCTGGAGCTGGTGATGGCTTCGCTCTGGCTCTAAAGAGCCAGGACCACCGGTCGTCGATGGACGGCGCGGCAAGGTCATATTCGCCGTCCTCGTGTAGGAGTGCTTCGATGTCGTCGGGAATGCCTTATTCCATCGCGTGTTCGCTCTCAAATGATCGCGATAACGATTCCGGGGATGGGTGACAAGTCATCATTATTTTGCCCCCTTTCCACCGCGTCGTTTTATTACTTTGCCGAGTGCCTCGTTTTCTAGAGCTCCTTGTTGTCGGTGCCATTGCTCTCGTTGAGTTGCTGGTTGGTAATAGAAGCGCTTTTAAGATCTAGCATAAACGTGTCGGTATCATTTCCCTGTCTACTCCTCAGTCCTACGATGACAGATATTAATCAGCAAACTTCGAACGGCCCGATGTATCTATAAAGACTAATTTTTCATTGAACGCAGGCTTTTTGTTGAAAAGCTTTTGTTGAAAAGCATGATCGTGTTTCCACACATGGTCGCCGACTTTAGGTTTCCAATCGCGGCGGCGCAAGTTGTAAATGTCGGTGTTCCTGACGGTGGAACGCTTGCGCTAAATTTACGCGGACCAGTTCGAAGGACTCTTCTAATCTCTCGCGCTGTTCTATTGGTGTGCAGGCCTGCCCGGCGGGTCTGCGGAACTCTCGCCCATCGTGGTTAAGATATGTCCCACCAGTAACCAGTCGCGTCATGCAGAGCAGTATTAAACGCGAATTGCGATTACACTATATACGCTCACGAACGGTGCCTTCAGTTGATGTACTGCAAGATCATGGTTTTAATGGTCCACTCCACTGGCCGGGTTACGATGCATATGCCGGTGTAAATGCGGTGTCCCCAGGATCTCGCATCATGTTTGTAGTTTTGCGGTCTTGAGCTGCTTTCTATTGTCGTTCAAAATCATGTCCAAACGTCACGATTTTTAATTGCCTGAGTCCCTTTCCTAGCATGGTAAACGCCGTGATAGGATTGCTTTCCGGAGGAGCTAACGGCACCTGTTAATAACTGTTCTTGAGGTTAAACATGGTCAGATATTTCGTGCCTCGAAGCTCATCAACAAGTGTGGAGAAGATTTGTGGCAATGAATAGGCATTGCGTTCGGTGACGTCATTTACTCGGCGGAAGTCGATGCAAAACCGTGGTTTTCCATTCTTCTTCAGAGTGACCGGTCGGAGCTTGCACTGGCCCTCAATGTGTTCAAACTCGTCCGCGCGCCTCAGCAGATCTTCGGCCCGGCGGATGCTCTCCTATCATTGTATGTACATACAGCTTATATCGCAGATGCATGTTCTCGTATTACAAGAGTTCCAATTGTTCTTCGGCGAAATATTCGCCTGCCTTACGCATCATAATAGCCAGCTCAGTTTCAATACCGAGAATTTCTACACTGAAAAAAAAAGTAATTAAATAAAAAAAATATAAGTTGAGCCAACAAAATGTCTCATTGCGAAGTGCCAACGAAAGATATACTTATTGCAATCATATTTGCAATTGCAATGCCGTTTCAAAATCCCGGCATTGCGTGAAAGAAATATGTAGTTCTTGGATATTACTCTCTTAATACTATTATATGGATCACTTCCATATAATAGTATTAAGAGCGTTGTAGTTGAATCAATGACATTTTTTCAATAACAGATGCTATTAAATTAACAGTTTTTTTTTCTCAGTGTAGTTTGCTTACTAACATATACAAACTAGGGTTTCTTATTTAAATCGCTCTAATGTCTGTGGCACGGAACGGTCTCTGTTCGGATCCCGTAAAACGACCTGTCGTTTCTCGAACGCAAACAAGTTAGTCGGGATTCAGGGATTGAGAGATATGTCCAGAGCGCACGATCATATACAATATATATAATTTATATATATAACCGCAATCCTGCAATACTGAGAAAAAAATTAATTTGTCAACTAATAATCTCTCACATAAACAGGTATGGACACTTCGGCTCGCCAAAGCATCCCCTAAATGAAGCCAGAAAACCAATATAGCGTCAGATGTGTAGTAAACGCTTTTAAACGCTTTAAAACGTGGTTTTTCGGTGTTACATGTTAATTGGCGTTACATGCTTGTTTGTTAAACAGTTTAACACTAGAAGTAATAAATTATTTATTTTTATCATTTAAAGCATGCAGCAATCCTGCGGCATATAATACGCGGTAGGTTTTATTACATCTGCAGACGCTATATTGGTTTTCCGTCTTCACTTGGGTCTCACTTCTCTCCTAATGTGCTTGTGGCATAGAAATGTTCAAACCTGTTTACATATATGATCGTAGCCCAGAGATACGTAGACTGTAGTGGTTGATAGTAACTAATAGTAACTATGATCGATATAGCCTGCGTTCGCTTATAACGCGCTATTACCTTGTTCTACATCCTTGTTTTACATGATTTTTTAATGAGCGATAAAGTTAGAATGACGCCATATATTAGCGCTAATAGCGTCTCCCCGAACGTGCCCATATATAGTTTAATTATTGTATGCAAAATGTCTACAATATGTAAGTGTCGCGTGAGAGGCGCAATATTCAGCGCGTATAGTTGCGCAACATGTCAAAAGTGGTAGGTGCGGATGTACGGCGCGTAACAATTATCATGCTTACAATTAGTAGTTGTCGCGTGTTTAACAAAGCAGTCCTTTGACGTGCGTGGTGCAGCTCTTGGGGCCGGCCTTTCTGTCGCGGGCGCTAAGTTGACAAACAATTATTCGATATTTACTTACAATTTATTATTTTCTTTTAGTTCTTTTAATATTCTTCTTCAGTGTATTTTTCTAAAATATTTTTTTAATTCACAAGCAACTTAAACTAGTTGTGCTTGTTCCAATTAAAGTTATTGTTCCTAAAATAGTTAATATTTTTTTCATTTAAATATATTATATTTTAATTTAGTTTAACTATTTACTTTTGGATCCCGTTTTGGATTAAAAGTTATACTCTAAATCTCTTTTATACGCACCAACACTAGTAAGAGCTCCATCAATAAAAGGAATTAAATATAATTTACTTCCTAATTGTTTGAATCCTAACCCAATTTTTACATATATATTATATCCGGCTTTTCGGCTATTATAACCATCAACTATATTTATTTTTCTAATATCATCATTATTAAAACTAATTGTATCAAAATGTACCAAATTTTCCTTTTGCTACATCACCAAAAGTAGACCTTGATATTGCTTTACCGTTTGTTTCTATTGTAACATTAGGATAATTATACGAAATATATAGAGATATATACGAAATATATAGAGATGAATAATCATGATATTCTCTTCTTTTTGACTAATTTGCCGACATGTTTCTATAGTTATTATAATTAACATTATAAGTGATTGGTATATGATTTTTGCTTGGATCCCGTTTTGGATTAAATGTTATAGTACTTACTTCAAGACCAAAATCTAAATATCTTGTATACGCACCAACACTATAAAGAGCTCCATCAATAAAAGGATTTAAATATAATTTACTTCCTAATCGTTTGAATCCTAACCCAATTTTTACATATATATTATATTTGATTTTTCGGCTATCAGAAGCATCAACTATATTTAGTTTTCTAATATCAGTATTATTAAAAGTAATTGTATCAAAATGTAATGGACCAAATTTTCCTTTTCCTACATCACCAAAAGTAGCCTCTGACATTGCTTTACCGTTTGTTTCTATTGTAACATTAGGATAATTATCGCTAAATTTATCAAATGTTTCTGCGTAGTCCAAACAATCTACTACTAAATATAGAGATGAATAATCATTATATGCTCTTTTTTTTGACCAATTTGCCGACATGGTTCTATAGTTATTATAATTAACATTATAAGTGATTGGTATATAATTTTTGCCTGGATCCCGTTTTGGATTAAAAGTTATAGTACTTACATCAAGACCAAAATCTAAATATCTTTTATACGCACCAACACTATAAAGAGCTCCATCAATAAAAGGATTTAAATATAATTTACTTCCTAATTGTTTGAATCCTAACCCAATTTTTACATGTATATTATATTTGGCTGTTTTCTTATCAGAGGCATCAACTAAATTAATTTTTTTAATATCATCATTATTAAAAGTAATTGTATCAAAATGTAATGTTCCAAATTTTCCGTTTCCTACATCACCAATAGTAGACGTTGATATTGCTTTACCGTTTGTTTCTATTGTAACACTAGGATAATTATCCCTAAATTTATCAAATGTTTCTGCGTAGTTAAACCAATCTACTACTAAATATAGAGATGAATAATCCTGTTCTTCTGCGCGTCCTGACCAACTTGCCGACAATCTCCAATAGTTATAATAATTAACATTATAAGTGATTGGTGTATGATTTTTGCTTTGATAACTATTAATTATTATTGGTTTATTGTTATTTTGTATTTTATTTCTTTCTAAAAAATTAATTTTATTATTTTCTAAGTTAATTTGTTCATGTTTTTGATAAGGACTAGCAGCAATTACAGATGGCAATGCAGTTCCACTAATTGTTAATATACTTAATAAACTTAAAAGCTTCTTCATTATTGTAGAATAAAAAGAGAGGTTTATAAAAATGGCAATTACAAAAGAAGAATTAATAGAACAAGGTTTAAGTGAAGATATAGCAGATAATATCTTAGACCAGTTTAATAATGAAGCAAAACAAATTAGATAATCTGCTTTTCACTGAATTTATTTCTTTTCAGGTATATGTATTTGCACATCGGTGCTCGACAAAATGGCCGCTGACTGCCACGTAGGCCGGCCGGATATTCGCGCTAACACTCCGGTCTAACACGATTACAAATATTCGATATTCGCTGTATAAATTTATATACGTTGCGATTTCGACGCTTATTCGCGTGCTTTAATTACTCGCGGGATTACGCGCCGCTCGCGGGTTAACTCCTGGTTTTGTATGAGAGCAGTCAACACTACGTCCGCACAGCGCGAGCTCTCCCAGGAAAAGGACCTTTGTTTCAGTATCAATTATCGATACACTTCGCGTTATTACTCGCGACTTCACACGCGGGATTACGCGCCGCTCGCGGGTTTTCTCCGGTTTTAATAGAGAGCTCCCTGGTAACCATCTCCGATAGAAAACAATTAAAAACGGCTATATCTGTATCGTTTTCAATCGTATCTTATTAATTGGTTCTATCGTTGCAGATTTAGAAGACAGATAAAACATTTATAATTGAATCGCTTTAGATCCAAATACGAAGAATGCGTAGTGCCCTGGAAATTTCCACCGACAAACAATTTTTTTCTAACGTTCCTGGTAACCATTTCCGATAGAAAACAATTAAAAACGGCTATATCGACTGTATCGTTTTCAATCGTATCTTATCGGTTCTATCGTTGCAGATTTAGAAGACAGATAAAACATTAATCGAATCGAATCGGTTTCTATCGCTTTAGATCCAAATAAGGAAATAACAATACAAATTTTATATAGTTATGAATCGTTTTCTATATGTACAATTATTGCTCGTCTGAATCAATCGTATATACACGATATAGTATATATATCGTTATTTATGATGGTAATGTAATAATTTTACCGTATGCATTAATACGAATATATATGAATAAAATGATAGACATCTTATATATCGATATTTATATGACTTAACCGAACCGATACATCTATCGTTTCTTATCAGGATTTTCTGACATACAAAACTATCATCTTCTTTACGGCAGCAAATCGGTTCGCGTAGCGACAACAACGAAAATCAGCATCATTCTGATGCGCTTCACAATTTCGCAGCAAGGATCTGAGAGATAGGGGGGAAAAAGCATTAAAAAAACATCGAAAACTGCTAATTGATTTTTTAATCTAAAAATGAGGCACAAGTTTTCATGGTCGCATTCCCTCGACGAGATTACAGGTGAAGAGGCAATTAGAATATGTACGTCTATGACCTTTTGAGATTATCAATCTTAATAGGCTCCATGCAAAAGAAAGAGAACTATTTCTCAGTTCAACCTAACGCTCAATTCTTCCGTGAAACGGAACAGGAGATATAAAAATAGATATAAGAAATTCGACGGAGCAGTCGTGGGGTAGCAACCTAATGTGCTAGGCATGAGAACAAAGGATCCCAAGATATAAGAAATTCCTGCCGTTTCGTTTCATTTCCGTCGAAAAAGAATCGAAATCGTTACGACAAATAATCGCCTTATCATTGTCTTTTTCTGACCAATCTGTGTCAAGGTGAGCCGAATCTCAATCGGGACGTTCAGTTAGCTAAAACTGAAAAAATGTTTTCCATCAAGGCACGTTTCGCACATACATATAACATACAGAGAACTGAATACTGAATTCAGCGAAATTTTGCAAAAGACACAAATATAATTAATAATTAATGCAACGTGTGAAGTAAAATGGGATAATTGCATTATGTTCAACGATGCTAAAAAGAGGTCATAAGAGGTCGTGTTTAATTTAATGTCGGCGAGCCTAATGCTAACTTGATCCTTGTTCTTTGTTATCTTATTACTATCGCCACGTGCGATATCGCACATTTTGCTTCGTGCCTGTTCGTGCAGAACAGAAGACGAGATATTCTCCTCCAGAGATCCATGAAAGAAGAAGAAACGGTATATAAAAAGTGATTTTTCGAAATTTTAATACTGTCTTTTCTTCCTAGTGACTCCCTAAGCTAGAAAGCAAGATGAAGGGTTACATCTGCGCGATTTTGCTGTTGATTTGCGGCGAGATGGCTTATTCTGCGACGCAAGTACGAGGTATGTTGCATAATTATCCGATTAGGAGATTATCGCTGAGGAGAAGACATTGTTACGTCCGGACACTGTAAAACAAATGTGTATAGAATAATTTAGCCAATTTATAAACGACACGATATTGCCATTAGTACTTTCTCAAAAGACTTGCTACACAGAAAGGATTTTCTTTTAAAATTTACCTTGAAATCAAGGTAGTTATGGGACAACATGTACCACCAAGAATTTTATGCGAGCTATTCTGATTAATATCCACCATAATAAAAAATATTAATATCTATTACATTAAAATATAAAATATTTTACTAAAATATATTTAGGAAATCTCAATAATTTTTCAAAATTTACTATCTGCTTGGTATTTTTTATCACATTGTTTGTAAAATGTCTTTTGTATATTTTAAAAATTCCTTGGTTGCCAAGTTGTCCCAAGTTTAAAGTGAATTTTAAAAGTAAAATATAACAAAAAATTCTCTCCGTGTACTTATCGTACACGTGCACACATTATGTGTAACCTCAATATTTCAATGACAGATTCATTGGCAGATTTGCAAATTAGACGACTAGGATTATTCCGAAATCAATGTAGCTACTTATTAGTTAATATAAATAACGCGGAAATAAATAAAAAGTTTTGAATCATATTTTTCGGACAGTACTTTCGGATTTTACCACACAGATATGCTTTTAGGTGGCTGCCTTTTTGGAAACCAAGTGGTCAGTGTGGGTAGACACACGACTGCCCCGTGCATGGAGTTGGTTTGTGACACACACGGTCAAGTAACTATGGTCCCGTAAGTCAAAGCATCGTATAATTATATATCTGACTTAACTTAACTAGATATAAGGTTTCATGTATCTCGGAAAATTCTATTTAAAGAATAAAAAAAATTTCGTCTTTCACGTAAATGACGGCTTTTGATGCCTAATCTTGTAATCAAGAAAACTGGCTGGTACACAACGATCTTTTGATTATTCCGATCCTCGCTTTAATCCAAATTAATTAATCTTCACGGGACGTAAGCAATGACAATAATATGTGATTAGACACCTAAATTATAAATTAACAAAGGAAAATGTGCTTAATTTATGCAAGGAACAATAGATTTTTCGGGTGATGCTGAAGCTTAATTTACCAAACTTTCAAATTCGTAAACGGTTACAAGAAAAAAAGATTAGAGAAAAAACTTTAGAAATTAAAAAAAAATATTGTAGATTTATTATATTTTGACTCTGTGTCTCAGAGAAAGTACATGATTTCTGGGACACGATGTATTTGCTAACAAACTTGTAAAGTTAACGGTTAAATGAAATATATCGCGAGAAAGCATTTTATAATAAAAAAAAATCTCATATTATTTCACATTTCTGACAATAAGTATTTTTCTTTTGTGATTAATATATTTTAAATAATTAACAACACACTCCGTATTTCGCAATAGAATTTGCACAACTGCAAGATTCCATCGCGTTTTCAATGCTAATGTAAATTTTTTATCAAATCTCTCTTTCGTAGTCTAATTTTATTCCATTTCTTTCCAGATGCCCGTCAATGGCTTGTAATCCTGGGGAGGAAGTTATTGGTATGATGCCTGAAAGACAAGGCAAACCTTTTCCAGATTGCTGTGCACAACCGATTTGTAAGGGTAGACATTACCCTGAAGTCGCTGACGCACCATACTATTTGCCACAGATAGGATTCGAGTAACGCGCCATTCTCTACCTCTACTTATTAGCTAATAATTTATTATGTATTCAGTATTTTATTCAGTTATTCATACAGACTTACATAATCGTATAGTTATTATATACTCTTACATTTTAAATATAACATATCAGGCGCACAACTTACATTAGAGTTACATAATATGTGACATCACCATGCTCATTATCGCGTACCAAACGCGCGCTTTTACAAAAATTACTTTTCTTTATTTATTTACTAACATCTACTTCTAATTTTTGTAAACGCATAACTACTACCTGATTTTACATATTCTCATGGAAAGAAAGTAAGGTGTGCTAATTACGCACATTTCTAAACAGCCAACAAATTTTGTTCCAGCGACCGTCATTTTGTAGTGGCAAATTAAACTGATATGCCTTCACTGCCAATACTGAAAATCTGTAGTGTATGTAAGAACATACGTGATGTAAACTACAGATTTTAATACTGACAGTAAATATCGGAACATAGCCATAAGCCATAAACACAAAAATTTAAAAATAAAGGCGCGTATGTTACAATGCTCAGAAAAATACCAAAATGCGTCCTTGGTATATTATATGAGTACACCTTGTTTTCTTTCCACTATGCATATTCTTACTTTATTATTAAATTGTTTATATCTTTTCTGGCCTAACGTTTTAGTTAATATATCCACAATTGTAAGTTAGTTGGACAATGCTTTATATTTCGATTAATTTTAATTATTTTTATATACATCTCGTGCATAAATCTTATTTTTTTTGTCTATGTGTCTGCGTCCATTTATTGTACCATTTCTAGAAGATATAATTTTATGACACTTTCTATTTATATTTACCGCAAAAATTCATTTATAATATTCTATTAATGTGAACAAAAAAGTAATAAAAACAGTAACGACTCGTTAGTTATAGAATATAGAGTAACGATAAGTCGGTACAAATTGTGGATGTATCAACTAAAAAGTGATAATATCACGCGCGATAAACGTAAAAGAAAAGCTGTTTGTTTCCTCTGCTTGAAAGCATTAACACACACATCGATACATTTCAATATTATTTATACACAGTATAAAGTACTATTTAGTTTCATTATACGTATGTATTTGTGGAACGGATAGACGAAATGTCTCTGTGCGTAAGTGAAGGGAGAAAGAGGCCGATGTGCTCGAAATCGCATCACTGGCTCGACGGTTTGAACGAATCGGAAAATGGACCCATTACTCGATCTTATAGTTTAAGGGTCGGTCTCGAACTGCTTGCGTCCGGATAATGATGGCTGCGGCATGAGTATAGCCAATGCTGCTTCTTCCGGTTGGCGGCATTGGACCTTTGGATGTACAAAAAAAGGAATAAATGCAAAATATACAAAAGATATACACAATTAATTTATGTATGCTTATACAGCATTTCTGTATCTGTATATCGAATATATATAGCAGGAAGCCATGGCTCGAGCTTGAGCTGCAACGCCATTAAATTGGATTGGATATCGAATATATGTATCCTATTCCATGGCCTGTGTATGTATTTGGATACCATGGATACCAATACTCGTATTAAATAACATAAATTCCAGTCGCAAGTATATAGAGGGTTTGTGTATAAATCGGGTGTACAGAATTCGGGTTCTGACGGTAACATATATATACACATATTAAAATCTTCTGTATATATACTCAACTGAGAATTTTACCGCAGGTGTACACCGTATATTCGACTTGTATATCCGAACATTTGTATATCCGGATATATCTACTAGGGATTATATTGTCATTCCGGTGTGACATAAAAAAAACGTTTTTTTTTTCATTTTGCAAAAGTATAACATATATTTAAAAATGTACTGTTAAGTTTTGGTAAAAAAATTCTAAGTATTTCAACTTTTACAGCTGCTTCTTCTAGGAGTGCAAAGCGTTTTTCTCAAAACATAATTTCTTCATCTATATAAGCGGAGGTAAAATCTAAAAATGTAGCCAATCGATCGTTCTAAAATTTTGACAGATTATATTCTATATCAAGTATAGCTCTGGTAGGAACTAGAATTACGTGTTTTTATGTTGAATTTAACATATTTTTTACATTAAAAAATTGTCGAATTTGTTATTTCTGAACATAAATTAATTTTTTTTCCAATTCTTGCAATAGCGACACTCATAAATTTTTTGTTTCAAATAAGTCTACGAGATCAAATCACTTCCGCCCCCGAGACATCTTTTTTTAAACGTGTCATATTTGCAAAAACATTTAAAAAAATTAATTTTAATAATGTTAATATTGTTTTGATATTCATTGTAAGTAGCTTAATAAATCACAAAAAGTTTTATACTATTACAAATAAATATTCATTAAAAAAAAATTCCTGAAAATTGCTCAATTTCTTGGCCGTTACACCGGAATAATACCTTAATGTACGGTATACATGAGCCTGGTGATTATACATATATTCAGTCTCATGCAAGATACACAATGCTCAATATACGTTAAACAAATCCATATATTATAAGATACACATGACCCAATGTGTGTGTATATTCAATATGTGTATATACGGAATACATATGACTAAATATACCTACATACATTAAATCTTTCTATATACGGATAAAGCCAAAATACTACACAGACTGAATATACAAGATGCACAAATTTCAATTACCTTTTGTTGAATATCCATTTCCTCCAGAGTAATGGTACTGACTCGCAGTATCGTTTTAGACTTCCGGTGGAGAAGGTGCGGCTGGAGCTGGTGATGGCTTCGCTCTGGCTCTAAAGAGCCGGGACCACCGGTCGTCGATAGACGGCGCGGCAAGGTCATATTCGCCGTCCTCGTGTAGGAGTGCTTCGATATCGTCGGGAATGCCTTACTCCATCGCGTGTTCGCTCTCAAATGATCGCGATAACGATTCCGGGGATGGGTGACAAGTCATCATTATTTTGCCCCCTTTCCACCGCGTCGTTTTATTACTTTGCCGAGTGCCTCGTTTTCTAGAGCTCCTTGTTGTCGGTGCCATTGCTCTCGTTGAGTTGCTGGTTGGTAATAGAAGCGCTTTTAAGATCTAGCATAAACGTGTCGGTATCATTTCCCTGTCTACTCCTCAGTCCCACGATGACAGATATTATTATTCAGCAAACTTCGAACGGCCCGATGTATCTATAAAGACTAACTTTTCATTGAACGCAGGCTTTTTGTTGAAAAGCTTTTGTTGAAAAGCGTGATCGTGTTTCCACACATGGTCGCCGACTTTAGGTTTCCAATCGCGGCGGCGCCGGCGCAAGTTGTAAATGTCGGTGTTCCTGACGGTGGAACGCTTGCGCTAAATTTACGCGGACCAGTTCGAGAAGGACTCTTCTAATCTCTCGCGCTGTTCTGTCGATGTGCAGGCCTGCCCGGCGGGTTCTTTGGGCTGCGGAACTCTCGCCCATCGTGGTTAAGATATGTCCCACCAGTAACCAGTCGCGTCATGCAGAGCAGTATTAAACGCGAATTGCGATTACCTATACGCTCACGAACGGTGCCTTCGGTTTATGTACTGCAAGATCATGGTTTTAATGGTCCACTTCACTGGTTACATTGCGATGCATATGCCGGTGTAAATGCGGTGTTCCCAGATATCGCATCATGTTTGTTAGTTTTGCGGTCTTGAGCTGCGTTCCATTGTCGTTCAAAATCATGTCCAAACGTCACGATTTTGAATTGCCTGAGCCCCTTTCCTGGCATGGTAAACGCCGTGATAGGATTGCTTTCCGGAGGAGCTAACGGCACCTGTTAATAACTGTTCTTGAGGTTAAACATGGTCAGATATTTCGTGCCTCGAAGCTCATCAAGTGTGGAGAAGATTTGTGGCAACGGATAGGCATTGCGTTCGGTGACGTCATTTACTCGGCGGAAGTCGATGCAAAACCGTGGTTTTCCATCCTTCTTCAGAGTGACCGGTCGGAGCTTGCACTGGCCCTCAATGTGTTCAAACTCGTCCGCGCGCCTCAGCAGATCTTCGGCCCGGCGGATGCTCTCCTATCATTGTATGTACATACAGCTTATATCGCAGATGCATGTTCTCGTATTACAAGAGTTCCAATTGTTCTTCGGCGAAATATTCGCCTGCCTTACGCATCATAATAGCCATCAGCTCAGTTTGAATACCGAGAATTTCTACACTGCGGAATGTCGCGAAAAAAAAGTTATTGGATAAAAAAAATATAAGTTGAGCCAACAAAATGTCTCATTGCGACGTGCCAAAGAAAGATATACTTATTGCAATCATATTTGCAATTGCAATGCCATTTCAAAATCCCGGCATTGCGTGAAAGAAATATGTAGTTCTTGGATATTATGTATCTATATATATCTCTCTTAATACTATTATATGGATCACTTCCATACAATAGTATTAAGGAGGTTCGATGGCTTCATCGGAGGGAGTAGTGGGACGCGGGGGTTCTGGAAACAGCGCACTAGCGTTTGAAGTAGTGGGAATGAAGGGGATTGCTCTGATTGGTCGCCGCGTGTATAATGCGTGCTGCTGTTCACGTCGTTCACAACCATGACAGTCTATGCAGACGAAAAATCAAGCAATTTATGCTTTAATAATTAATTTTTCTACGAAATGTGCGGTAACCTTCCCCTTTCTTTCGCTCATTTATTTGTAAATTATTAAGTTACATGTGCAAATTTCTTTTTCTTTATCATTTGCATTTTTTCTTGCACTTATTTCATTCTGAAGGTATATGCAATATGTCATTTCCCATAAAAACCTTAAGAACCTATGTTAAAAATGCAGCCAGTTTCATGCAATTTTAATATGTTGTTCTGGAATGCAAAATATAATTATGTGAATTTTTTGGGAATTTTTCACCGTCCCGTTTTGAAATAAATCTACTCCTAAAATTGTACTTTTTAGGTTTTTGGAGTAGATTTTTTTCAAAACGGGACGGTGAAAAATTCCCAAAAAATTCACATAATTCTATTTTGCATTGCAGAACAACATATTAAATTTTCATGAAATTCTCTGCATTTTGTTGTAGCCATCGAACCACCTTAAGAGCGTTGTAGTTGAATCAATAACATTTTGTCAATAACAGATGCTATTAAATTAACAGTTTTTTTTTCTCGGTGTAGTTCGCTTACAAACATATACAAACTAGGGTTTCTTATTTAAATCGCTCTAATGTCTGTGGCACGGAACGGTCTGTGTTCGGGTCCCGTAAAACGACCTGTCGTTTCTCGAACGCAAACAAGTTAGTCGGGATTCAGGGATTGAGAGATAGGTCCAGAGCGCACGATCATATACAATATATATATAATTTATATTATATATAACCGCAATCCTGCGATATTGAGATCTTCGGCTCGGCAAGCGTCCCCTAAATGAAGCCAGAAAACCAATATGGCGTCAGATATGTAGTAAACGCTCTTAAACGCTTTAAAACGTGGTTTTTCGGTGTTACATGTTTATTGGTGTTGCATGCTTGTTTGTTAAACAGTTTAACACTAGAAGTAATAAATTATTTATTTTTATTATTCAAAGCATGCAGCAATCCTGCGGCATATACGCGGTAGGTTTTATTACATCTGCAGACGCTATATTGGTTTTCCGTCTTCACTTGGGTCTCGCTTCTCTCTTAATGTGCTTGTGGCATAGAAGTGTTCAAACCTGTTTATTTACATATGATCGTAGCCCAGAGATACGTAGACTGTAGATGTGGTTGATAGTAACTAAATAGTAACTATGATCGATATAGGCTGCGTTCGTTTATAACGCGCTATTACCTTGTTCTACATCCTTGTTTTACATGATTTTTTAATGAGCGATAAAGTTAGAATGACGCCATATATTAGCGCTAATAACGTCTCCCCGGACGCGCCCATAGTTTATTGTACGCAAAATGTCTAGTAAGTGTCGCGTGAGAGGCGCAATATTTAGCGCGTTCGTGTAGATGCGCAACGGGAAACATGTCATAAGTGGTAGGTGCGGATGTCCGCCCCGTAACAATTATCATGCTTACAATTAGCGGTAGTCGTCGCGTGTTTAACAAAGCAGTCCTTTGACGTACGTGGTGCAGCTCTTGGGGCCGGCCTTTCTGTCGCGGGCGTTAAGTTGACAAACAATTATTCGATATTTACTTAGTAGGCGGTCGCAAACGAAACGCGGAAATAGTTCGGGCCCACTTTCTTGTCCCATTTATAGATACGCTTAAATAGCCCCGGCGCGTAAGAATGGTGCGCGAAGTGATCGCGGCAGTGAGAGGCACACTGAGATATAAGGTATATGTATATTATACTGGAGTATGCATTGGTTCGGCTGGCGCGAACCAAAAATCTTGAAAAAATAAACACTTATGCTTCACCAGAAGTAAGTTGATATAATATTCAACTAAGTATTCAACCAACTATGATAACTTTTATTAACTAAATTTAATTGATATTCTTTTAAATTATCAAGTTTTTTTTTTTATGAAGTATAGTTTTAGTTTACATTATTAATAAATTTACTTAAATATCAATTATTTTTATCACCGCGTCATACTACATAATAATATTTATTATCTACATTATTAAATGGTTTTTTTTGTAGTGCTATTCATTCTAAATTGTCTTTAATTTGTTGGTTTGATGTATTTATATTTTATTTTTTTCTTTTAGTTCTTTTAATTCTTTTTCAGTGTATTCTTCTAAAATATTTTTTTAATTCACAAGCAACTAAACTAGTTGTGCTTGTTCCAATTAAAGTTATTGTTCCTAAAATAGTTAATATTTTTTTCATTTTAATATATTATTTTAATTTAGTTTAAATATTTACTTTTGGATTAAAAATTATAGTACTTACATCAAGACCAAAATCTAAATCTTTTTTATATGCACCAACACTAGTAAGAGCTCCATCAATAAAATATAATTAATTAATAAGGAATTAAATATAATTTACTTTCTAATTGTTTAAATCCTAACCCAATTTTTACATATATATTATATCCGGCTTTTCGGCTATCGTAAGAATCAAAACTATATTTATTTTTCTAATATCATCATTATTAATTAAGGTCTATCCAGACAAACTTGCATAGGTGCATAACCATGCATATGCATAAAGAAACGTATTGGTCTATTTCCTTATGCACATGCATATGGACCAATCAATTCTCTTATGCTTATGTTTATGAGCTTATGCAAGTTTGTGTGGATATAGCTTAAAAGTAATTGTATCAAAATGTAATGTACCAAATTTTCCTTTTCCTACATCACCAAAAGTAGACCTTGATATTGCTTTACCGTTTGTTTCTATTGTAACACTAGGATAATTATCCCTAAATTTATCAAATGTTTCTGCGTAGTCAAAACAATCTATATAACTACTAAATATAGAGATGAATAATCATGATATTCTCTTTTTTTTACCAATTTGCCATGTTTCTATAGTTATTATAATTAACATTATTAGTGATTGGTATATGATTTTTGCTTGGATCCCGTTTTGGATTAAAAGTTATAGTACCTACAAGAAGACCAAAATCTAAATGTCTTTTATACGCACCAACACTATAAATAGCTCCATCAATAAAAGGAATTAAATATAATTTACTTCCTAATCGTTGGAATCCTAACCCAATTTTTACACGTATATTATAATTGAATTTTCGGCTATCAGAAGCATCAACTATATTTATTTTTTTAATATCAGCATTATTAAAAGTAATTGTATCAAAATGTAATGTACCAAATTTTCCTTTTCCTACATCACCAATAGTAGACCATGATATTGCTTCACCGTTTGTTTCTATTGTAACATTAGGATATTTATCCCTAAATTTATCAAATGTTTCTGCGTAGTCAAGATAATCTACTACTAAATATAGAGATGAATAATCAGAATGTGCTGCTGTTTTTGACCATTTTGCCCACATGTTTCTATAGTTTTTATAATTAACATTATAAGTAATTGGTATATTTTTGCTTTTTGGCTCCCGTTTTAGATTAAAAGTTATAGTACTTACATCAAGACCAAAATCTAAATATCTTTTACGCGCACCAACACTTTTAAGAGCTCCATCAATAAAAGGAATTAAATATAATTTACTTCCTAATTTTTTGAATCCTAACCCAATTTTTACATATATATTATATGCGGCTGTTTTCTTATCAGAAGCATCAACTATATACATATTTCTAATATTATCATTATTAAAAGTAATTGTATCAAAATAAAATGTACCAAATTTTCCTTTTCCTACATCACCAAAAGTAGACGTTGATATTGCTTTACCGTTTGTTTCTATTGTAACACTAGGATATTTATCCTTAAATTTATCAAATGTTTCTGCGTAGTCAGAATAATCTACTACTAAATATACAGATGAATAATCATAATATTCTCTTCTTTTTGACCAACTTGCCCACAAGTTTCTATAGTTATTATAATTAACATTATAAGTGTAATTTTTGCTTTGATAACTATTAATTATTATTATTGGTTTATTGTTATTTTGGCTATCATTTCTTTCTAAAAAATTAATTTTATTATTTTCTAAGTTAATTTGTTCATGTTTTTGATAAGGACTAGCAGCAATTACAGTTCCACTAATTGTTAATATACTTAATAAACTTAAAAGCTTCTTCATTATTGTATTATCCTTTCTTACTGACTCTATGCTGACTTGTTAATCGGACAAGAATAAAAAGAGAGGTTTATAAAAATGGCAATTACAAAAGAAGAATTAATAGAACAGGGTTTAAGTGAAGAGATAGCAGATAATGTCTTAGATCAGTTTAATAATGAAGCAAAACAAATTAGAGAATCTGCTTTTCACTAAATTTATTTCTTTTCAGGTATGTATTTGCACATCGGTGCTCGACAAAATAGCCGCTGACTGCCACGTAGGCCGGCCGGATATTCGCGCTAACACTTCGGTCTAACACGATTACAAATATTCGATATTCGCTGTATAAATTTATATACGTTGCGATTTCGACGCTTATATTCGCGGGTTTACGCACCGCTCGCGGGTTAACTCTTGGTTTTGTATGAGAGCAGTCAACACGTCCGCACAGCGCGAGCTCTGCCAGGAAAAGGACCTTTGTTTCAGTATCAATTATCGATACACTTCGCGTTATTACTCGCGACTCGCGACTTCACACTTGCGGGATTATATACGCGCCGCTCGCGGGTTATCTCCGGTTTTAATACAGAGTATCTTATTGGTTCTATCGTTGCAGATTTAGAAAACAGATAAAACATTAATCGAATCGAATTGATTTCTATCGCTTTAGATCCAAATAAGGAAATAACTATACAAATTTTATGGTTATGAATCGTTTTCTATATGTACAATTATTGTTCGTCTGAATCAATCGATTGTATATACACGATATTTAGTATATATCGTTATTTATGGTAATAATTTTATAAATAAAATGATAGACATCTTATCGATATTTATATGACTTAACCGAACCGACACATCTATCGTTTCTTATCAGGATTTTCTGACAAACAACTTATCAGATGTCTATCATTTTATTTAAACAAATTTAATAAATTTAAATAAAATGATAGACATCATCTGATAAGTTGTTTGTCAGAAAATCCTGATAAGAAACGATAGATGTATCGGTTCGGTTATGTCATATAAATATCAATAAGATGTCTATCATTTTATTTATATATATTCGTATTAACCCTTAAATGCCACCCGGGGTCCAGCGGACCCCAGACCCTTTAGAATGATATATTTTCAAATGTTCCCCCCAAAAATGGAGCTCATGCTCCCATTGATGATAGTTGAGTGATTGGCCTACCCGGTTGTACATACACTTAGCAGTACTCAGTTTACTTAATCTTTTATACTATGTTAAAATTGAAATTTTAACAATATAAGCATTTTATTCTCTTTTCTAAGCCTTGAACAACATTGAACATAATTTTCATAACATAAATATAAAAAAATCAATGAGTAAGGAGACATTTTTCATGCTGGGGTCTTTTAGACCCCATGTGTCATTTACGAGATTCTTGAGAGGTGTGGCATTTAAGAGTTAATGCATACGGTAAAATTATTACCATAAATAACGATATATACTATATATCGTGTATATACGATCGATTGATTCAGACGAGCAATAATTGTACATATAGAAAACGATTCATAACTACCCGCGAAAAACGATCTAATATGAATCTAACTAAAATCATATTAAATCATATTAAATTTGGGTAAAATTCAAATTAATTCCAGATTTTTTATTAAAATTATATTTGTTTAAATACAGTTTTAATTTGCATTTATTAAAATTAGTTATGTAGATTAAATATAATCCACAATAAAATAGAGCTTTAATTTACATTTAATTAGATCATTTATGTGGATCATATAACACTTCGAATCAAATATGGTTTTAATTTTTATTTAATAAGATAACTTATATGGATTATATATGATCCAGAACCATACATGATGCAGAATATTTATATATAACATTTTAATAAAAAGTTAATATGTTCTGTATGCGACTTTTATTCGATTTAATTGCAGCTTTAACTCAAATTTGGTTTTAATTTGATTCTTATTAAAACGTATTTTTGTTTAAATAATATTTGCGGTAAAATTTGTTTCCTTATTTGTCGAACTTAACATGTAAATATTTGATTCAAATTAAAAAGTTAGACTAATGTTGAATATTAATTTGATTTTGGAAAAATTATGAAAAGTTAATAATTGGAAAATTAAGCTGTATAGATTAAATTTCATATTTTATAGATTTTTATTACAATACAGTAGTATATGTTGTCATTAATTTTTTGTTGATTTTTACAAAAAGATATAATTATATACGGTATACAAAATTTGTATATAGTTATTTCCTTATTTGGATCTAAAGCGATAGAAACCGATTCAATTCGATTAATGTTTTATCTGTCTTTTAATGCAGGGTCTATACAATAAGAGTCGCAAAGTCGTGAGTCGCAAGAATTGACCAATTACAGTCGATTATTTTCCTCAAATTCGATTGTGATTGGTCAATTTTTGCGACTTACGACTTTGCGACTCGCATTGTAGACCTCGCATAAATCTGCAACGATAGAACCAATAAGATACGATTGAAAACGATACAGATATAGCCGTTTTTAATCGTTTTCTATCGGAGATGGTTACCACAGGGACGTTTCATTACGTTCACTCGTTTTGTTACTTGCGGCGTAAGATGCGTACGCCAGCGTATGCGTAACCTGTGTATTCTATCTCAGATAGCACAATGACATCCTCGGGAAATCCAAAGGACATCCAGGACGGACAACCGGGATATCCTGGGGATATCCCAATTAAATCCTAGGATATACTTTGGATGTCCTGAGGAAGAGCAAATGATCCCCGAATACTAGTCCTCATGACATCCCGAGGATATTCTGTCGGACGTCCTAAGGACTTCTATGGGATACGTTATGGACGGTCGCGCCCGGGCAGTTTGCACGTGCCTAGATTTGTTTGTACGTTGGTAGTAAAAACCCGCCGGCCGAAGCCGGGGGCCTTCGAGATACCATAAGGTACGCCTATTTAGCAAGCTAGAGTTTCGTTCGTTATCGGAATTAACCAGACAAATCGCTCCACCAACTAAGAACGGCCATGCACCACCACCCACCGAATCAAGAAAGAGCTATCAATCTGTCAATCCTTCCGGTGTCTGGGCCTGGTGAGGTTTCCCGTGTTGGGGGTACCGGATAATTTATGTTATATATAAATATTTATAGAAATAATTACTGTAAGTTAACTGAAGATTGTGAAACTCTTATAGCTTCCTGCTGTAAAATGTAGGCTATATACGGTCCATTTTGGCGTTACGAATTTCGAAAAATGTTTGATTAATAAATCAGATGTACGGTATATTCTGCCAAAATAACAAAAATAACGCGCTCTCAATAACGATAAATAAACAAAACAAGGCAAATGAGAGCTCGTTCGCGACGATGAACGGACGACAGTAATAAAATATTACAAATTGAATAAAATATATATAATAAAGTAAACGTTTCGGTCCTTGGTTTGGACCCTCCTCAGTACATATAGCTGGTCGAGTGAAATGCAGTGGTCACAAGTAGTAAAAAATGCCGCGTAATACTTATTGTATTACGCGGAGAGATGGTGTCGTATATCTTATCAATTTGACTGTCAGGTAACTCTTGTGATCACTTTTTAAGGTATGACTATATATATTTGTTTAATTTATTTCTTTTTATGGAATTAAGGTAAACAGTCACATTGAGGATACGAGATCCACACTCTCATAATCGGAGAGCGGAATAACTGCATTTTTTTGACTACTTGTGACCACTGCATTTCACTCGACCAGCTATATGTACTGAGGAGGGTCCAAACAAAGGACCGAAACGTTTACTTTATTATATATATTTTATTCAATTTGTAATATTTTATTACTGTCGCCCGTCCATCGTCGCGAACGAGCTCTCATTTGCCTTGTTTTGTTTATTTCTGCCAAAATCATTTGTATTTCTGCTCCTCTACTTCTTACGCAAGCATCTGCCGTAATTCTTGTTGAATTCTGCTGTATGTGCTAGTTTGCAACGATGCCGCTAGGCGGCGCATAATGGTAAAACTAACTCGCAAGTAAATTTCAGTTGGGATCTAATGTAAGCAGGCCTCCGGCGAAGCAAAATCATGACATTCGCAACAATCTTCGCCAGCAATACAACGCAAGGCTTACTCAACTGCGGTGCTATAAATATAAAAAATATTTTTGTAAATTATTTTAATTTTCCTAAAAAATATTTTAAAAATATTTTGTGCTGTATGGGTAGCAGTAGGCGCTGCTACAAATCTGGCGCGATTATGTTGCACTGCGATTTGCGCAAGCATCTGCCGCATTTCTTGCACTATTCTGCTATATGTAAATGCATACACATATCTTCCACAATTCTGTTGCACTACGACGAGAGCAAGTTTTTGCCAACAGAAAAATAGTCAAAGTTGGAAATAGAAAACGCATGATCTGCCCGAAAGTTAATGCACGACTTTTCGAGCAGTTTTTTTTACACCAGAATTGCAATGGACTGGTTACCAGGGTAATAACGCGGAAATAAATAAAAAATTTTGAATCATATTTTTCGGACAGTACTTTCAGATTTTACCACACAGATATGCTTTTAGGTGGCTGCCTTTTTGGAAACCGAGTGGTCAGTGTGGGTAGACACACGACTGCCCCGTGCATGGAGTTGGTTTGTGACACATACGGTCAAGTAACTATGGCTTCGTAAGTCAAAGCATCGTATAATTATATATCTGACTTAACTTAACTAGATATAAGATTTCACGTATCTCGGAAAATTCTATTTAAAGAATAAAAAAAAATTCGTTTTTTACGTAAATGACGGCTTTTGATGCCTAATCTTGTAATCGAGAAAACTGGCTGGTACACAACGATCTTTTGATTATTCCGATCCTCGCTTTAATCCAAATTAATTAATCTTCACGGGACGTAAGCAATGACAATAATATGTGATTAGACACCTAAATTATAAATTAACAAAGGAAAATGTGCTTAATTTATGCAAGGAACAATAGATTTTTTGGGTGATTCTGAAGCTTAATTTACCAAACTTTCAAATTCGTAAACGGTTACAAGAAAAAAAGATTAGTGAAAAAACTAAATTAAAAAAAAATATTGTAGATTTATTATATTTTGACTCTGTGTCTCAGTGAAAGTACATGATTTCTGGGACACGATGTATTTGCTAACAAACTTGTAAAGTTAACGGTTAAATGAAATATATCGCGAGAAAACATTTTATAATAAAAAAAATCTTATATTACTTCACATTTCTGACAATAAGTATCTTTCTTTTTCTCCCGGCTGCTGCCAACCTTCGGTTGGCGAAGACGAGGGAGTATGCGTTTCACTGGGGCCGAACCTTTAGCTCCGGTAACTTAGCCGGTCAACTTCGACTTTATTAATTTTCATATTTTTTTATCGTTTGTTGGTCGTTTGTTGGTGATTGTTGGCCTAATTACAACGTTTGTTGGTTCTTAATTTTTTTTTAAATTTAAAAAGAAAAATTAGCATTAAGTTAGCCGGAAAAATTTTATTTTTAATTTCAAAAAAGCCTAATCGATGCGTAATCGTTTGCTGATGATTGTTGGTTTAATTTTAGCGTTTGTTGGTTTATTATTAGTCTTAAAAACGAAAAAAAACGAAAAATTATCTCACATATTAAAATAATCGAAGATTGGCAGATAATTTGTAAGAATAGTTCTTGCTAAGAAGTGGAATATAGACCTGAGATACATATAGTACTTATTTATTGTAAAAGACATGAACATTAGGATCTATATGAAAATTGTATGAAATAATAAGGTTCTTAAAAAAAATGACGTTTTGTTACTTCAAACAAATCTATAATTTTTACAGTAAAACACTTTCCACAAGTGAGAAACAAAAGCATACATTGGAGAAGTAGGTTTTTTTTCAAGAAAATTCTACTAGGAAACGTATATTCACGTATGAATACGAGAATTCTCTTCAATTTTATGTAAATTTAATCAGGTTGAAGCTTATATTCTTATAAAATAATATATATTCTTAATGATCACATAAATAATCTTTATTTATAAAAATACAACTTATTTAAATTTCAGTTCTTTAAACGCAAACATAATGCGCATATCATGAAACACTGTATCATGTTTTTAAGTGATCACATTTAGGTATGTATGATATACTTTATTCTATCATTTTTTTTAGCACATATGGTAAGTTTGACATTTATTTTATACGTACTTTGACAATTAGGCGTCTTGAATGAAGAGTTCATGGGAAGAAAATGATAAATTCATAATTAATCCATTTTAAGCACAATTTTATGTTTAAAAGTAGAACTTATAAACTTATACACCATGTTTCTTGATCTTTTCGCGATTTTCTGCCGATGTTAAGGTCCGTATTCATATGGCAGTTTTATAGATGTTAGCCTTAAATTGATAGAAATAAAGCTTAAGTCGTAGGCAAATAAACCAATCTTCGATTACTTTAATATTTGAGATAATTTTTCGTTTTTTTTCGTTTTTAAGACTAATAATAAACCAACAAACGCTAAAATTAGACCAACAATCATCAGCATACGATTACGCATCGATTAGGCTTTTTTGAAATTAAAAATAAAATTTTTCCGGCTAACTTAATGCTAATTTTTCTTTTTAAATTTAAAAAAAAATTAAGAACCAACAAACGTTGTAATTAGGCCAACAATCACCAACAAACGACCAACAAACGATAAAAAAATATGAAAATTAATAAAGTCGAAGTTGACCGGCTAAGTTACCAGAGCTATTGGCGGCATGGTTGCGCTACACACATGTATATTGGCAGCATGGTTGCGCCGTACTTATAATGTGCATATTGGCAGCAATGTTGCGCCTCATTATCTGAGAAGATAAGAAACCAGACATTAGAAGAATGGACATTTATGAATTTAATAAAAAAATACATCAAGCATATATGAAGATTAATAAAGGACAGAGATGATAATCAAATTTATTATATAGTTAAGAAACAAGCATCTATAAATTGACCAATACACATTAATAATATATAGAGTGTTACTTTAAAAACCGCCCACTAATTACACAGTGTTATTCCTCTTCAATATTAATTGTAAGTCGAAAAGTTCTGAGTTATTTCTTTTTCTATAATGCTTAATATAAATAAAGCAGTAATTATTGTTTATCGCGATCCCTTCTAGCTTCTCACGAGCGTCAAGGGTCCTCTGGGACAACTTGAATATACTCCGTCCAACGAGAGATTGAGAGTAGATCGGACGAAAACTTGTCCGTCTCGCGCAGGTCTCCACCCACAGAGTATCTATTTACATATACGATACGTCACGCTCTAGGGACTTTACTCCCACTTTGCTCACTATCCGCAGAACCATCAATCTCTCGTAAAAGCAATATATATATATATATATATTGCTTTTAAAAGTATGAAATAAATAAATAATTAATTAAAATCTCCGGAGCAGCAACAAAAGATTATAAAAAAAATTAAAAACAAAAACTTATAAAAAAATTTAAAAACATTTATAATAAAAATTTAAAAACAAAAACTTATAATAAAAAAAATTTAAAAACAAAAACTTATAATAAATAAATTTAATAAAAAAAATTAAAAACAAAAACAAAAAAATTAAACAATAAAAAAATTGTAAAAAAAAAACTGCCGACTGCTGCCTAAACTAGGTTAAATTAAATGCAGAAAATAAAAATTAATAAAATTTAAAATAAAATTTAAAAACAAAAAATTAATTTAAAAAAAATTTAAAAACATAATTTAAATAAAAATTAGAAACAAAAAATTAAACAATAAAAACATTGTTTTTTAAACAAAAAAAACTCCCGACTGCTGCCTAAACTAGGTTAAATTAAATGCAGAAAATAAAAATTAATTAGTAAATAAAAACACTTATACAAAAAATTTAATAACTAAAATTTAAAATAAAATTTAAAAACAAAAAATTAATTTTAAAACAAGAACTTATATAAAAAAATTTAAAAACAATAACTTATACAAAAATTTAATTTTAAAAAACGGGTTTAAAAAGTTTAAAATAATAATAAACAAAATGTTAAAAACAAAAACTTATACACAAATAAATTTAATCAAAAACAGGTTTAAAAAGTTCAAAATAATAATAAACAAAAATTTAATAAAAACTTTTAAAAGTTTAAAATAATATTAATTATAAAATATTAATGCAATTGACACACTATTAGGAAATATTGTCTAACAAATATGATTGAAAATACATACAAATACTTGATTACTTACTACAAATTATTATTATTATTATTATTATTATTATATTAGGCATTATAGACGCGCGCTTTATGCGCGCTATTTAGCTTTAATATTATACTATTACTATTATACTATTAACTCTTTCATACACATAACTATCAAAATATACAATGACAGCCGCTCACGAAGTAAGCGTAGCCAGAGAACCAATCGGCATCGTGGAAAAGCAACAACAATTAATAAATTTCGATAAATTCGAATATTGATTTAACATGCCTTTTCAGAAATGGAACTAGAACATTAACGAAAAAGAAGTGAATTAAAGACTTAAATTTTATAATGAAAAATACTTTCTTATTTACGCTATAATTATTAATTGCATATTTTAAAAGAGCAGTCGGGAGACGCCACGCCAAGCGTTTCTCAATCACGTTTTAGATGTCATAGAAAATTCTGTACTTAAATTGTTTAACTGTTATAACTTAATCATACTTAGTATTAAACTGAAATGTGTTTGTGGGTTTGCGCGCGCGTGCGCATGTATATGTGTATTCTTATGGTTAAACTAAAATGTGTTTGTGTCACATGCACGCTCATGTGTGCATTTATATGTGTACTCTTATATACATGTGCATATATACGACGCACGCGCGCACGTACACATACATAAACAGAGAAATGCGTACAGAAAGAAGCAACCAATATATGCTGAATTATTAAGTGTAAAATTCGGCGTGGCGTCTCCCGACTGCTCTTTTAAAATATGCAATTAATAATTATAGCGTAAATAAGAAAGTATTTTTCATTATAAAATTTAAGTCTTTAATTCACTTCTTTTTCGTTAATGTTCTAGTTCCATTTCTGAAAAGGCATGTTAAATCAATATTCGAATTTATCGAAATTTATTAATTGTTGTTGCTTTTCCACGATGCCGATTGGTTCTCTGGCTACGCTTACTTCGTGAGCGGCTGTCATTGTATATTTTGACAGTTATGTGTATGAAAGAGTTAATATTATAATAGTAACCCAGATAGCACGGAGAATTGAAAAAGAATTCTTTTTAAAAACCCGATTTTTAAAATGTATTTTTTTCCCATATATCATTTCTGTTCTAAAAGAATTCTTAAGAGTTCAAAAGGAGTTCTTTCCTACGTCACCAGTTCTGAGTTCTTCTTTAGATACAAAAAAAATCACTTTTCTACTCCATAAGAATTCGTAATGTATTCGAAATTATGTTTAGACAGTATTCTAATAGAGCTCTATTTAAGCACTATTTCGAATGCATTGCGATTTCTCATAGAATAGAAAAATAATTCCTTTGTATTTGAAGGATAAGAAAAAATCCTTCATAATCTATCCAAAAACAGTTTCTACATTAGAAAGAACATAAAATGTACTAATCCATTTTATGTTCTTTCTGATGCAGAAACTGTTTTCGGATAGATTATGAAGGATTCTTTCTTATCCGATGTTACAGACAGAATATTAGGATTATAAACACTGAAATTAGGAATATAAATATAGGAAATATAAAATAGAAGTATCCATAATTCAGGTATATCGATTAATGATTATATTACTAAATTGGTATACAGATTTGAAATATTGTAAGTATCATATTGTTATAACAAACGATTCGTATAATATGAGCGACATATTTATCGTACATACAGACATGCGTAAAATAAAATTTTATATGCAAAATAATCAATGTATAATATGATATTATGAAAATATAAAAGTGTCCCGAAAGAGTGATCGAGTAACGATTCGAAATTCTACAAACATATTGTTACTTCGCAGAAGCAGCGACGATCGTTGTATTTCGGAATTCGGTCGCACTTCCGCGCGTCCCGTTAATGCTTCATCGGATGAGAGTCTTTAGCGATTGGAAGGAAAACATAAAAGTAGAATATAATTATACGAATAGCGGTGAGCAACGCATGAGCTTTTTCGCTGGGGCAACAAGGCGAGTTTTGGAAAATCGATCGTGTTTAATTAGATAATTTATGTCCCGAGCGGTATACGCGTCCAGCACATTTACACGCGATTACATTGTAACGTTTATAACACGAAAGCGGGCTCATTGACTTCCGTCGAGCGGCCGATGCAAAATAATTCATGTGTAATAAAACAAAATAAAATTAAGTTTTCTTTCATCTTAAATCAAAATTAAACTCATTTTCATACCGTTACAAATAATACGTACATCATCGCTTGTACAAATCGAGCGAGATAAAAGTTGAAAATAGCGCCAAAAATGTGCTTCCTGAATCTACCTATAATATAATCTAGGTCCTTTTTTTTATCCGGTCACTAGCGTGCTGCAGCCACTTCTTAACAAATATCCCAATGTCGTTCTTAGGAACGTTCTTTATTTTCGAGATGGTTTCTGCAACATAATGTTTTGTAAGTATAGGTATATAGATATTGTAAAAGTTAAACATTAATATTTGGTAATCTAAAAACTGAAGAAGAAAATGTTGCTTATTAACTCACCGACAATGAGTTAAGAAATTCGAGTAGTTTGAAATTTTAATGTGTTTCTTTGACCGGACCAAAAATACTTTATTGCTAGCTGATTCGACATTAAGAAGCGCAATGTGGCTCTGGTGAATTTGCCTGCATCAGATCCTCCGATCATCTTTATCTCATTAATCTGCAAAAATAAAGGCAAATATATCATTATGATTTGAGCATTTGTATTTTAAAGAAAAGTATGACAATTAAATAATCTCTTACGTAGAATTTTTGTACTTCCAAGGACTCAACAAGATTTCGTTCAAATTCTTTGAATTCTTCAACAGTTTGTAAAGGAAAGTTAACGGTTGTCGATTTTGCATTTACTGGAGAGAGTTCACATTTATCCGAATTTGTAGACTGATAAATTAGATGGTGGTAACACAAACGAGTTTACAGTACCATCTCTTTTACATATCTCTTTGGTTACTGCAAAATATATTATATTTAGTTACGTATATTTATGTTGCTATTTTTTAAAATAAATTTTATCGGAAATTTACTTTACATTACCTTCTTCTTCTTCTTCCTCCTCCTTCTCCTCCTCCTCCTCTTCCTCTTCTTCCTCTTCTTCTACTTCTTCTTCCGACGCCAACGTTTCGTTCCGAAGCCATGCTGGCTTTCTCCTATTTCGTATCTTTTGTGCCTCAGATGCCTTAATAGCTTTGTCACACATGTCATCAGTATCTTCATTTGTAGATACGTTCATGCAGTGCTCTTCTACTTGATTAGCTAATTGAAAAGACTCTGCAAAAAGTGTTAGTTTTCATTTGTGTACAGTAAGTTAATATTTTCTAAATATTTAACATTTTTGAGAAAAACGCACCAAAAGGTCCCAACCGTTTACGGCATTCGTATATAAGCCAGTCATCTTTTGGATGTAGATAATGCATTTTGTTTTTATTAAATTTGACCTGTTTTGGAGGCCAAAAAACTTTGTTTGATTCTAAATCCATCCAATTTTCTGGTACGAGATTACAAAAATACTACAAAGTCAAAAAATACTACAAAGTCTGCATCTGCAAAGTATGATTCCACATCACCTCATATCAATCTTGTAAAAGAGGCATGGCGTAAGTAATGTTCTCGATTGTCATTAAAAATCCTTTACGATCAATGCATTGTACAGGCTACATTTGTAAAGATGACAGATTTTCAACTTTGTATATATTCATGTTACTTGAGGGACACGGATAATGTAAAATATCAGATCTGTTTAGAAATTTATTACTAAGAACAACAATCTTATTTTCCATTAATCCAATGTGCTTAATCATCACGATAGTTGCATCAGTCAGGAAGCAACAGTTGTCTGGCCTTTTATTTGATAATTCAAACATGCGGATTTGTAGAATTCGGTGCTCGCTGTGGCAACCCAAAGGAAGTTCTGACACAATTGGCTTCTTGAGTATAGGATGCTTCAAAATCTTCTGATTCTTCTTATTTTGAAGATGTTAATCGTAACTGTACTTTTCGATTAGTCGTTGATGAATTTGTTGCAAAAGATTAGCGTGTTTTCGTATCATTCGCTTCAACACTTGCATATGATTTTCAAAATCAAAAGTACTGTATGAATCTAATGGACCGTACATCTTTACATCTTCATTTAAATGAATAAGAGAGTGAATGTTACTCACAACATATTGCTCCCCATACAACGTCTTAAATTGCTGTACAAAAATAAATCAGCAATTCTTTAGCATAAGCGTTGTTTCTGTAGCAATTTCGGGGATCGCACAATATCCGTATAGCACAATTAAGACTGTTAAAGTGAATTGAATATTCTTCAAGAAGAAAATGTTGCAAAATAATCCTCGAATCCTTCGAGTTCTCACAATCAGAACAATATAAGGTTGGCAACGTATAGGCGTGACGAGCCAGCTCGAATCCTTCGAGTTCTCACAATCAGAACAATAGGTTTACCTTTGGCAATGTATAGGCGTGACAAGCCAGCTCGAATCCTTCGAGTTCTCACAATCAGAACAATAGGTTAGGTTAAGTTGAATAGTTTATAAAATGTGCGATCTCGAGTAAAAACCTAGTAAAAATCGAAATCAGATGTAAATTTAATTATATCACAACGTGTGTGATGATGAGGTTATCGAGTATTTGCAAGAAATTAATTTAAGAAAATTAATAAAATGCTTTAATTACCTTCAAATTTTCTTCTTGACGACAAAAATTATTAACGGTCGTGCTAATACGTATACGTTGTCAATTACGGCCAACTAATGTAAATATATTACGTCCAAGCGTAATATTCTCCGACGCAGAAGCACGTAGAAGCGCGAAATAGCGAGAAAGCCGCCAGGAAGACCAGAGAAGACAAATAGAAACCGATAGAAACGCTGCAATGCTGCTCGAGAAAGCATTATAGACTGCGCATGCGTATTAAGTGAATTCTCTTCGAACCTATTACGAATAGAAAAAGAATTCCTTTATTTAAGACCATTTAGATTAATTCCATAAGAAGTCACTTCTATGGAATTCTTTTTGAAGGAATTCTTTTTGAGTTTATTTCGGACAAATTACGGGTATTCTTAAAGAATTTGAAAAAGTGAAGTCTTTTCGAATTCATAACGATCAGCTGTGCTATCTGGGAATAGTATAATATTAAAACTAAATAGCGCGCATAAAGCGCGCGTTTATAATGCCTAATATAATAATAATAATAATAATAATAATTTGTAGTAAGTAATCAAGTATTTGTATGTATTTTCAATCATATTTGTTAGACAATATTTCCTAATAGTGTGTCAATTGCATTAATATTTTATAATTAATATTATTTTAAACTTTTAAAAGTTTTTATTAAATTTTTGTTTATTATTATTTTAAACTTTTTAAACCTGTTTTTGATTAAATTTATTTGTGTATAAGTTTTTGTTTTTAACATTTTGTTTATTATTATTTTAAACTTTTTAAACCCGTTTTTTTAAATTAAATTTTTGTATAAGTTATTGTTTTTAAATTTTTTTATATAAGTTCTTGTTTTAAAATTAATTTTTTGTTTTTAAATTTTATGTTAAATTTTAGTTATTAAATTTTTTGTATAAGTGTTTTTATTTACTAATTAATTTTTATTTTCTGCATTTAATTTAACCTAGTTTAGGCAGCAGTCGGGAGTTTTTTTTGTTTATTTGATTAATATATTTTAAATAATTAACAACATACTCCGTATTTCGCAATAGAATTTGCACAACTGCAAGATTCCATCGCGTTTTCAATGCTAATGTAAATTTTTTATCAAATCTCTCTTTCGTAGTCTAATTTTATTCCATTTCTTTCCAGATGCCCGTCAATGGGTTGTAATCCTGGGGAGGAAGTTATTGGTATGATGCCTGAAAGACAAGGCAAACCTTTTCCAGATTGCTGTGCACAACCGATTTGTAAGGGTAGACATTACCCTGAAGTCGCTGACGCACCATACTATTTGCCACAGATAGGATTCGAGTAACGCGCCATTCTCTACCTCTACTTATTAGCTAATAATTTATTATGTATTCAGTCTTATTCATACAGACTTACATAATCGTATAGTTATTATATACTCTTACATTTTAAATATAACATATCAGGCGCACAACTTATATTAGAGTTATATAATATGTGACATCACCATGCTCATTATCGCGTACCAAACGCGCGCTTTTACAAAAATTACTTTTCTTTATTTATTTACTTACATCTACTTCTAATTTTTGTAAACGCATAACTACTACCTGATTTTACATATTCTCATGGAAAGAAAGTAAGGTGTGCTAATTACGCACATTTCTAAACAGCCAACAAATTTTGTTCCAGCGACCGTCATTTTGTAGTGGCAAATTAAACTGATATGCCTTCACTGCCGATACTGAAAATCTATAGTGTATGTAAGAACATACGTGATGTAGACTACAGATTTTAATACTGACAGTAAATATCGGAACATAGCCATAAGCCATAAACACAAAAATTTAAAAATAAAGGCGCGGCTGTTACAATGCTCAGAAAAATACCAAAATGCGTCCTTGGTATATTATATGAGTACACCTTGTTTTCTTTCCACTATGCATATTCTTACTTTATTATTAAATTGTTTATATCTTTTCTGGCCTAACGTTTTAGTTAATATATCCACAATTGTAAGTTAGTTGGACAATGCTTTATATTTCGATTAATTTTAATTATTTTTATACATCTCGTGCATAAATCTTATTTTTTTGTCTATGTGTCTGCGTCTATTCATTGTACCATTTCTAGAAGATATAATTTTATGACACTTTCTATTTATATTTACCGCAGAAATTCGTATATAATATTCTATTAATGTCAACAAAAAAGTAATAAAAACAGTAACGATTCGTTAGTTATAGAATATAGAGTAACGATAAGTCGGTACAAATTATGGATGTATTAACTAAAAAGTTATAATCTCACGCGCGATAAACGTAAAGGAAAAGCTGTTTGTTTCCTCTGCTTGAAAGCATTAGCACACACATCGATACATTTCAATATTATTTAATACACAGTACAAAGTACTATTTAGTTTCATTATATACGTATGTATTTGTGGAACGGATAGACGAAATGTCTCTGTGCGTAAGTGAAGGGATAAAAAGGCCGATGTACTCGGGCTCGAAATCGCATCACTGGCTCGACGGTTTGAACGAATCGGCAAGTGGACCCATTACTCGATCTAGTTTAAGGATCGGTCTCACGGCGACCGGGTAATGATGGTGGCGGCATGAGTAGCCAAGGCTGCTTCTTCCGGTTGGCGGCATTGGACCTTTGGATGTACAAAAAAAAATAAATACAAAATATACAAAAGATATACACAATTTATGTATGCGTAGACAGAATTTCTGTATATCTGTATATCGAATATATATGTATCCTATTCCATGGCCTGTGTATGTACTTGGATATTTACGACCAATACTCGTATTAAGTATATAACAGAAATTCTAGTCGTAAGTATATAGAGGGTTTGTGTATAAATCGGGTGTACAGAATTCGGGTTCTGACGGTAACATATACACATATTAATCTTCTGTATACTCAACTGAGAATTTTACCGCAGGTGTACACCGTATATTCGACTTGTATATCCGAACATTTGTATATCCGGGTATATCTACTAGGGATTATATTGTCATTCCGGTGTGACATAAAAAAAACGGTTTTTTTTTCATTTTGCGGTATAACATATATTTAAAAATGTACTGTTAAGTTTTGGTAAAAAAATTCCAAGTATTTCGGCTTTTACAGCTACTTCTTCTAGGAGTGCAAAGCGTTTTTCTCAAAACATCATTTCTTCATCTATAAGCGGAGGTAAAATCTAAAAACGTAGCCAATCGATCGTTCTAAAATTTTAACAGATTATTCTATATCAAGTATAGCTCTGGTAGGAACTAGAATTACGTGTTTTTATGTTGAATTTAACATATTTTTTTGCATTAAAAAATTGTCGAATTTGTTATTTCTGAACATAAATTAATTTTTTTTCCAATTCTTGCAATAGCGACACTCATAACTTTTTTGTTTCAAATAAGTCTACGAGATCAAATCATATTAAGTCTTAGCTTAATAATTCACAAAAAGTTTTATACTATTACAGATAGTATTCATTAAAAAAAGAATTCCTGAAAATTGCTCAATTTCTTGGCCGTTACACCGGAATAATACCTTAATATACGGTATACATAAGCCTGATTATACATATATTCAGTATCATGCAAAATACACAATGCTCAATATACGTTAAACAAATCCATATATTATAATAAGATACACATGACCCAATATGTGTGTATATTCAATATATGTGTATACCGAATACATATGACTAAATATACCTACATACATTAAATCTTTCTATATATACGGATAAAGCCAAAATACTACACAGACTGGAATATACAAGATGCACAAATTTCAATTACCTTTTGTTGAATATCCATTTCCTCCAGAGTAATGGTACCGACTCGCAGTATCGTTTTAGACTTCCGGTGGAGAAGGTGCGGCTGGAGCTAATGATGGCTTCGCTCTGGCTCTAAAGAGCCGGGACCACCGGTCGTCGATGGACGGCGCGGCAAGGTCATGTTCGCCATCCTCGTGTAGGAGTGCTTCGATTTCGTCGGGAATGCCTTATTACTCCATCGCGTGTTCGCTCTCAAATGATCGCGATAACGATTCCGGGGATGGGTGACAAGTCATCATTATTTTGCCCTCGCCCCCCCGCGTCGTTTTATTACTTTGCCGAGTGCCTCGTTTTCCAAAGCTCCTTGTTGTCGTCGGTGCCATTGCTCTCGTTGAGTTGCTGGGTTGGTAATAGAAGCGTTTTTGAAATCTAGCATAAACGTGTCGGTATCATTTCTCTGTCTACTCCTCAGTCCTACGATGACAGATATTATTGAGCAAACTTCGAACGGCCCGTTGTATCTAAAGACTAACTTTTCATTGAACGCAGGCTTTTTGTTGAAAAGCTTTTGTTGAAAAGCGTGGTCGTGTTTCCACACATGGTCGCCGACTTTAGGTTTCCAATCGCGGCGGCGCAAGTTGTAATGGTGTTCCTGACGGTGGAACGCTTGCGCTAAATTTGCGCGGACCAGTTCGAAGGATTCTTCTAATCTCTCGCGCTGTTCTGTCGGTGTGCAGGCCTGCCCGGCGGGTTCTTTGGGTCTCCGGAACTCTCGTTCATCGTGGTTAAGATACGTCCCATCTGTAACCAGTCGCGTTATGCAGAGCAGTATTAAACGCGAATTGCCATTACACTATACTTCGGTTGATGTACTGCAAGATCATGGTTTTAATGGTCCACTCCACTGGGTTACATTGCGATGCATATGCCGGTGTAAATGCGGTGTCCCCAGATCTCGCATCATGTTTGTTAGTTTTGCGGTCTTGCTGCGTTCCATTGTCGTTCAAAATCATGTCCAAACGTCACGATTTTGAATTGCCTGAGCCCCTTTTCCGGCATAGTAAACGCCGTGATAAAATTGTTGTTCCGGAGGACCTAACGGCACTTGCTAATAACTGTTCTTGAGGTTAAACATGGTCAGATATTTCGTGGTTCGAAGCTCATCAAGTGTGGAGAAGATTTGTGACAACGGATAAGCATTGCGTTCGGTGACGTCATTTACTCGGCGGAAGTCGATGCAAAACCGTAATTTTCCATCCTTCTTTTTAACGATGATCACGGGCAAGCTTCAGGCGCTGTGGGATTACTCAATGATGCCCTAGCGTTCTCATCTCAGCCATCTTCTCGTTGATGATAATCTGCATGGCCAGTATTTTTGTTTTACGGGCACCTCGATCGGTTTTTACTCGCATGACGTGTTGAACGAGATCGGTTAGTCCGCAAAACGTCTTAAAATAGGGCCTGTTCTTGGGCTAAAAATGTCTGCAGACGGTCAGCTTTGGCGGTGTTGGTGTCCGCTTGTCCGGATGCATATGTGTGTGGCGTGTCCTGGATCACTTCCATATAATAGTATTAAGAGTGTTGTAGTTGAATCAATGACATTTTTTCAATAACAGATGCTATTAAATTAACAGTTTTTTTTTCTCCAGTGTAGTTCGCTTACAAACATATACAAACTAGGGTTTCTTATTTAAATCGCTCTAATGTCTGTGGCACGGAACGGTCTCTGTTCGGGTGCCGTAAAACGACCTGTCGTTTCTCGAACGCAAACAAGTTAGTCGGGATTCAGGGATTGAGAGATAGGTCCAGAGTGCACGATCATATACAATATATATCATTTATATATATAACCGCAATCCTGCGATACTGAAAAAAAAATTAATTTGTCAACTAATAATCTCTCACATAAACAGGTATGGACACTTCGGGTCGGCAAGCGTTCCCTAAATGAAGCCAGAAAACCAATATGGCGTCAGATGTAGTAAACGCTTTTAAACGCTTTAAAACGTTGTTTTTCGGTGTTACATGTTTATTGGTGTTACATGCTTGTTTGTTAAACAGTTTAACACTAGAAATAATAAATTATTTATTTTTATCATTCAAAGCATGCAGCAATCCTGCGGCATATACGCGGTAGGTTTTATTACATCTGATGCAGACGCTATATTGGTTTTCCGTCTTCACTTGGGTCTCACTTCTCTCCTAATGTGCTTGTGGCATAGAAGTGTTCAAACCTGTTTATATATGATCGTAGCTCAGAAATACGTAGACTGTAGAGGTGGTTGATAATAACTAATAGTAACTATGATCGATATAGGCTGCGCTCGCTTATAACGCGCTATTACCTTGTTCTACATCCTTGTTTTACATGATTCTTTAATGGGCGATAAATACTACGTTTACGCAAGCGTTATACTTCTGTAGTAACTTACGACAGGCCGTTTACGCGGAGTAAATTATCGTAAGTTACTACAAAATCCCGTTTACGCGAAGGAATTATCATAAGATACTACAGAAGTAACGCTCGCGTAAACGTAGTAGTAGTAAAAGTTAGAATGACGCCATATATTAGCGCGAATAGCGTCTCCCCGAACGCGCCCATAGTTTATTGTATGCAAAATGTCTACAATATAAGTGTCGCGTGAGAGGCGCAATATTCAGCGCGTGTAGATGCGCAACGGGAAACATGTCGATAGTGGTAGGTGCGGATGTACGGCGCGTAACAATGATCATGCTTACAATTAGCGGTAGTTGTCGCGTGTTTAACAAAGCAGTCCTTTGACGTGCGTGGTGCAGCTCTTGGGGCCGGCCTTTCTGTCGCGGACGCTAAGTTGAAAAACAATTATTCGATATTTACTTAGTAGGCGGTCGCAAACGAGACGCGGAAATAGTTCGGCCCACTTTCTTGTCCCATTTATAGATTTACGCTTAAATAGTCTCGGCGCGTAAGAATGGTGCGCGAAGTGATCGCGGTAGTGTGAGAGGCACACTGAGATATAAGTAAGTATACTGGAGTATGCACTGGTTCGGCTGGCGCGAGCCAAAAATCCTGATAAAATAAACACTTATGCTTCACCAGAAGTAAGTTGATATAATATTCAAAGTATTCAACCAACTATGATAACTTTTATTAACTAAATTTAATTGATATTTTTCTAAATTATCAAGTTTTCTTTTTGAAGAAGTAGAGAAGAGTGGGGTAATTGTGAACACGGGGTAAACGCGAACGATTACTATTGTTGTAAATTAGAATAGTGATATTCTCCTACTTCTCGCACCCAGCGATAGTTCGATATACGCTCAGTGTGGTACGAGTACGAGAAGTCGGAAAATATCATAGTATACTACAATACAATAGTATTGTTCGCGTTTACCCCGTGTTCACAATTACCCCACTCTCCCCTATAGTTTAAGTTTATCTATATATATAAGTCACGTCGTGTCTATCTGTCTGTCTGTATGTACGCGAACTACTCATTCGTTAGTGGACCGAATTTTTACCAAAAGTATATGAAACAGGGGTAGAATTTCCCGGAGATGAAAATGTCGCGGCCAATTTTTTGCTACCAATTTTTTGGAAACCGGTTCTGAAATTTTTTCAAATTTTTCGGGAAATAATTGACCGAATTTAAAAGAATTATATATGAAAAAGGGGTAGAATTTTCCGGGGAGTGCTATAAAGTGTATTATTTTTCGTTACCGATTTTTTTGGAAACCGGTTACGAAATTTTTCCAATTTCTCGGGAAATAATTGAATCTTAAGGACGTTCACCGGCAAAATCGTTTTCTTAGAAATTTTCTTAAACTTTCAGTATAATTAAACGCGTTTTATACGTAGGCGTTTTATTCAATGCCCCTTGCGGTACTAAAATTTGAGATATTCAGCTTCAAAGTTCCGATTTTTAACACGGGATCCCTATGTTGAGCTCTCTCGACACGGACATTTTAATGAATAATAAGTGCAGTTTTCTTAGAATTTTTTTGAAAAAATAGTATAAGATGCCTCATATTATTAGTAACGTGTGACAATAAAGTTCGATACAGCAAGCGGTATTTATTTTTGAGAAATAGTCGTCTAAAGAACACTATCGGACATAATTTTCGTCTGCTCGGAGGCAGGGAGAGGGAGAGATCACTGCGAGACTTGGCAACGTTGCTACCGCAGCGACATATAGGTTAAGTAGAGAACGTCAAGCTCTTATGGGCAACGTTATTTAAATCAAGTTATTTAATCTTTTTTCTTTATGATTCATTATTATTTACTTTTAGAATGCTCAATAAACAAGTAGGACGTACTCATTTATGATTGGTATTGGAGAAATGGAAACGGAACAAAAATTTGCCAGATCGAGTAAAGCTGCGCGGCTAGACGTTTCAGACTTTTGCGCACGGAAGTAGTTGTCAACCATATCATTACTCCGTGCGTCTGAGTTGAGCACAACTGCCACCGGAGAACGTCCTTAAGGAATTACATATGAAATAAAGGTAGAATTTCCCCGGGATTGCTATAAAGTGTATAATATTTTGTTACCAATTTTTTTGGGAACCGGTTACAAATTTCTTGCAATTTTTCGGGAATTAATTGACCAAATCTTAAAGAATTATATATGAAATAGGAGTCGTGTCAAAATTTTTTGAATTTTTGGAGGATAAGTTTAATTTTTTATTAATGGATAATTTTTCATTAATGAATTGATTTTTTTGAAACCGGTTACGGAGTTTTTCCAATTTTTTTAAAGGGGTTTCCGATTTTTGTTTAAAAAAATGTACGTGATTTCAAAATATGAAGTGGGGGTAAAATTTCCCTGTATATGAAACAGGGGTAGAATTTTCCGGGGAGTGTTATAAAGTGTATTTTTCGTTACCGATCTTCTGAAAACCGGTTTTTCTAATTTTTCCAATTTTTCGGGAATTAATTGACCGAATCGCAAAGAATTGTATATAAAGTAGGGGTAGAATTTCCCGGGAATTGCATTAAGTGTATAATTTTTCGTTACCGATCTTTTTGGAAACCGGTTCCAAAATTTTTCAAATTTTTCTGGAAATAATTGACCGAATCTCAAAGAATTGTATATGCTGACACACACATACACGCGCGCACACATATAATTTATTCATTAAGCCTAAATTTTGCTAAAATCACTCCTTATAGGTGATAAATTATCAAATACGGATGGATTACATCTCGATACAATTGAAATTCCCCAGAATTTTATATCAAAAGAATCTGCTCTTATTGCTGAAATTTTTGGTGATAGAATCACCATGGAACAGATTAAAGAAAATCCAGATCGAACGATTCTTTGTCCTAAGAATGAGGATACATTCAAAATTAATGACGAAATTCTTTGTCTAATGGAAGGAGAAGAAAAAGAGTATCTCTCAATTGACTCTATTGTAAGTGATGATCCACAAGAGCAATTGAATTTTCCAACTGAGTTTTTTAAACTCTTTGACACCTTCTGGAATGCCAGTTCATCGACTTAAAATAAAAGTCAGTGCTACAATAATCCTATTAAGAAATTTAAATACTAAAGAAGGACTCTGTAATGGCACAAGATTTATTGTTACTAATTTGAAAAATAATCTAATTTATGCAGAGGTTCTAACTGGTCTTGCTCGAGGACAGATTGTCTTTATTCCAAGGATAGATTTAATTACAAGTGATTTGGAACTGCCATTTAAGTTTAAACGAAGACAGTTTCTTATTCGAGTGTCATTTGCTATGACAATCAATAAATCACAAGGACAAAGTTTAGAAAAAGTTGGGATTTATTTGCCACATCCTGTATTTGCTCATGGTTAACTTTATGTGGCATTTTCTAGAGCAACCAAAAAGGAAAGTGTAAAAATTAAGATTGATGAATTAAGCAATCAAGGACATCTAATAGAAGAAAGTAAAAAATGTTTTACAAAAAATGTAATATACAGAGAAATTTTATAAATTAAAAAATTATAAAATTGTATAAATGAATAATATAATAATTAAAATGTTAATAAAATATATATTTAAAAATTTTTAAATAAATTAAATAGATTATATTTTGTATATCAAGAGTTAGCATACAGAAAAGATACAGTTTTTTATGCAATCGATCAAAGACAAATCGCAAGAAAAAGACAAAAAGAGAACATTATAAGAAAGAAAGAGAGAGAGAGAGAGAGAGAGACAAAGAAAAAAGGTATGTATCTTAAATTCTTTCCATCTCTTCATCTCTTTTATACATACATACAGACGACGGTACTTATATATATAGATAAAATTATATAAATTTTATTTATATTTATATATCTATATATATAAGTACCGTCGTCTGTATGTATGAAATGTATGTATGAGAAACTGGCAGCAAAAGATTACTAATTTTATAGGGATGGCTACTATGGGGTTGAAAATTGGGGGTTTCATGAGGCTCTATTGGTGCTCCTAATTAATGGGTGAGTTTGGGGGAATAGATTTTGAGCCCGCGCTTCGCGTGGGCGAAAAATCTAGTTATTACTTAAATATCAATTATTTTTATCACCGCGTCATACTACATAATAATATTTATTATCTACATTATTAAATGGTTTTTTTTGTAGTGCTATTCATTCTAAATTGTCTTTAATTTATTGGTTTGATGTATTTATTTTATTTTTTTTAGTTCTTTTAATTCTTCTTCAGTGTATTCTTCTAAAATATTTTTTCAATTCACAAGCAACTAAACTAGTTGTGCTTGTTCCAATTAAAGTTATTGTTCCTAAAATAGTTAATATTTTTTTTATTTTAATATTATTTTAATTTAGTTTAAATATTTACTTTTGGATCCCGTTTTGGATTAAAAGTTATAGTATCTGCTTACATCAAGACCAAAATATAAATCTCTTTTATACGCACCAACACTAGTAAGAGCTCCATCAATAAAAGGAATTAAATACAATCTACTTCCTAATTGTTTGAATCCTAACCCAATTTTTACATATATATTATATCCGGCTTTTCGGCTATCATAAGCATCAACTATATTTATTTTTTTAATATCATCATTATTAAAAGTAATTGTATCAAAATGTAATGTACCAAATTTTCCTTTTCCTACATCACCAAAAGTAGACCTTGATATTGCTTTACCGTTTGTTTCTATTGTAACACTAGGATAATTATTCCTAAATTTATCAAATGTTTCTGCGTAGTCAAAACAATCTACTACTAAATATAGAGATAAAAAATCATGATATTCTCTTCTTTTTGACTAATTTGCCGACATGTTTCTATAGTTATTATAATAAACATTATAAGTGATTGGTATATGATTTTTGCTTGGGTCCCGTTTTGGATTAAAAGTTATAGTACTTACTTCAAGACCAAAATCTAAATATCTTTTATACGCACCAACACTATAAAGAGCTCCATCAATAAAAGGATTTAAATATAATTTACTTCCTAATCGTTTGAATCCTAACCCAATTTTTACATATATATTATATTTGACTTTTCGGCTATCAGAAGCATCAACTATATTTATTTTTCTAATATCAGCATTATTAAAAGTAATTGTATCAAAATGTAATGTACCAAATTTTCCTTTTCCTACATCACCAAAAGTAGACCTTGATATTGCTTTACCGTTTGTTTCTATTGTAACACTAGGATAATTATTCCTAAATTTATCAAATGTTTCTGCGTAGTCAAAACAATCTACTACTAAATATAGAGATAAATAATCATGATATTCTCTTCTTTTTGACTAATTTGCCACCATGCTTTTATAGTTATTATAATTAACATTATAAGTGATTGGTATATGATTTTTGCCTGGATCCCGTTTTGGATTAAAAGTTATAGTACTTATATGAAGACCAAAATCTAAATATCTTTTATACGCACCAACACTATAAAGAGCTCCATCAATAAAAGGAATTAAATATAATTTACTTCCTAATTGTTTGAATCCTAACCCAATTTTTACATGTATATTATATTTGGCTGTTTTCTTATCAGAAGCATCAACTATATTTATTTTTCTAATATCATTATTATTAAAATTAATTGTATCAAAATGTAATGTACCAAATTTTCCTTTTCCTATATCACCAAAAGTTGCCATTGATATTGCTTTACCGCTTGTTTCTATTGTAACGCTAGAATAGTTTTCTCGAAATTTATCAAATGTATCTGCGTAGTCAAAATAATCTACTACCAAATATAGAGATGAATAATCATTATATTCTTTTCTTTTTGACCAATTTGCCACCATGCTTCTATAGTTATAATAATTAACATTATAAGTGATTGGTATATGATGTTTGCCTGGATCCCGTTTTGGATTAAAAGTTATAATACTTACATCAAGACCAAAATCTAAATATCTTTTATACGCACCAACACTATAAAGAGCTCCATCAATAAAAGGAATTAAATATAATTTACTTCCTAATCGTTTGAATCCTAACCCAATTTTTACATATATATTATATTTGACTTTTCGGCTATCATAAGCATCAACTATATTTATTTTCCTAATATCATCATTATTAAAAGTAATTGTATCAAAATGTAATGTACCAAATTTTCCTTTTCCTACATCACCAAAAGTAGACGTTGATATTGCTTTACCGTTCGTTTCTATTGTAACACTAGGATATTTATCCCTAAATTTATCAAATGTGTCTGCGTAGTCAAACCAATCTACTACTAAATATAGAGATGAATAATTATTATATTGTCTTCTTTTTGACCAATTTGCCACCATACTTCTATAGTTATTATAATTAACATTATAAGTGATTGGTGTATGATTTTTGCTTTGATAACTATTAATTATTATTGGTTTATTGTTATTTTGTTTTGTACTTCTTTCTAAAAAATTAATTTTATTATTTTCTAAGTCAATTTGTTCATGTTTTTGATAAGGACTAGCCGCAATTACAGATGACACTGCAGTTCCACTAATTGTTAATATACTTAATAAACTTAAAAGGTTCTTCATTATTGTATTATCCTTTCTTATCTTGTAACTTTTTATCAAGAACTATTGATATTATATATATATATATATATATATATATATATATATATATATATATATATATATAATCAAGGGTAAATTAGTTAATTCAATATCTTTTAAATATCTTTATTACGTGTTTTAAGGGGTAAATTAGTAATAAAATATAATTAATTTAATAAAATTATAAAAAGATTTGTATAACTAAAATATAAGTGTATAATCAGGTTTAATCTTTCCGTTAATAAAAAAGAGTTTGTGCTGACTTGTTAATGGTACAAGAATAAAAAGAGAGGTTTATAAAAATGGCAATTACAAAAGAAGAATTAATAGAACAAGGTTTAAGTGAAGAGATAGCAGATAATATCTTAGATCAGTTTAATAATGAAGCAAAACAAATTAAAGAATCTACTTTTCACTGAATTTATTTCTTTTCAGGTATGTAGTATTTGCACATCGGTGCTCGACAAAATGGCCGCTGACTGCCACGTAGTCCGGCCGGATATTCGCGCTAATACTCCGGTCTAACACACGATTACAAATATTCGATATTCGCTGTATAAATTTATATACTTTGCGATTTCGACGCTTACTCGCGGGATTACGCGCCGCTCGCGGGTTAACTCCTGGTTTTGTATGAGAGCAGTCAACACGTCCGCACAGCACGAGCTTTCCCAGAAAAAGGACCTTTGTTTCAGTATCAATTATCGATACACTTCGCGTTATTACTCGCGACTTCACACTTGCGGGATTATGCGCCGCTCGCGGGTTATCTCCTGTTTTAATAGAGAGCTCCCTGGTAACCATTTCCGATAGAAAACGATCAAAAACGGCTATATCTGTATCGTTTTCAATCGTATCTTATCGGTTCTATCGTTGCAGATTTATGCGAGGTCTACAATGCGAGTCGCAAAGTCGTGAGTCGCAAGAATTGACCAATCACAATCGAATTTAAGGAGAATAATCAACTGTGATTGGTCAATTCTTGCGACTCACGACTTTGCGACTCCCATTGTAGATCCCGCATTAGAAAGACAGATAAAACAATCGAATCGAATCGGTTTCTATCGCTTTAGATCCAAATAAGGAAATAACTATACAAATTTTATAGTTATGAATCGTTTTCTAATATATGTACAATTATTGCTCGTCTGAATCAATCGATCGTATATACACGATATATAGTATATATCGTTATTTATGGTAATAATTTTACCGTATGTATTTCAATATGAATACTTATAAGTAAAATGATAGACATCTTATCGATATTTATATGACTTAACCGAACCGATACATCTATCGTTAAATAAAATGATAGACATTATCTGATAATTAAGTTGTTTGTCAGAAAATCCTGATTTAAATTTATTTAAATAAAATGATAGACATCATCTGATAAGTTGTTTGTCAGAAAATCCTGATAAGAAACGATAGATGTGTCGGTTCGGTTAAGTCATATAAATATCGATAAGATGTCTATCATTTTATTTAGGGGGAGTCCGGGAGACTTGACCATAGAGGAGAGTTGAACCACTTCAAATATCTCGTTCAAATTTTGAACAAAGAGCTCAATCCGAGCACGTTAAAACACGTTTGTCTTACTCACTGTCGAAACGCACTACCAAGCGTCATATTGTCACGTGCTCGGATTGAGCTCTTTGTTCAAAATTTGAACGAGATATTTGAAGTGGTTCAACTCTCCTCTATGGTCAAGTCTCCCGGACTCTCCCTATATATATTCGTATTAATGCATACGGTAAAATTGTTACCATAAATAACGATATAATACTATATATCGTGTATATATACGATCGATTGGTTCAGCCGAGCAATAATTGTACATATAGAAAACAATTCATAACTATAAAATTTGTATAGTTGAGGAAAAGAAAAATTTGGTACATTTCATTTTGATGCAATTACTTTTAATAATAATAATATTAGAAAAATATATATAGTTGATGCTCGCATAAATCTGCAACTATAGAACCGATAAGATACGATTGAAAATGATACAGATATAGCCGTTTTTAATCGTTTTCTATCGGAGATGGTTACCAGGGTAGTTTCTTCACCAGAAAATTAGAAAAAAAGCGATAAATTTAGCGAAAAAGAAAGAAAATCCCCCCTTAAGACCGGAGATAACCCGCGAGCGGCGCGTATATACAATAATCCCGTAAGTGTGAAGTCGCGAGTAAAGGTGCCTTTTCACGTTAACGCTCGACGCTCATTTTTAGCAAGTAAAAATCTTCAGAAATAATATCTTTTATTTATATATGTATCCATAAAATATTATTATTTGAAGATATTACTTGAAAATAATTAATATTTTACGTATTTCAAAGTCTATGTTTAATTGTACTGGGACGATTAACGACGATTCAGCGACGACGCTGAATATTAAACAAATTCAACTTCATTTCTTTGACGCTAGCGTCAAAGCGAAACCACTACGTTCACCTTGTTGACGCTCATTTTCAGCGTCTCATGAATTGGCACCTTAATAACGCGAAGTGTATCGATAATTGATACTAAAACAAAGGTCCTTTTCCTGGGAAACCTCGCGCTGTGCGGACGTATTGACTGCTCTCATACAAAACCAGGAGTTAACCCGCGAGTAGCGCGTAATCCCGCGAGTAATTAAAGCACGCGAATAAGCGTCAAAATCGCAACGTATATAAATTTATACAGCGAATATCGAATATTTGTAATCGTGTTAGACCGAAGTGTTAGCGCGAATATCCGGCCGACCTACGTGGCAGTCAGCGGCTATTTTGTCGAGCACCGATGTGCAAATACATACCTGAAAAGAAATAAATTTAGTGAAAAGCAGATTATCTAATTTGTTTTGGTTCATTATTAAACTGATCTAAGATATTATCTGCTATATCTCTTCACCTAAACCTTGTTCTATTAATTCTTCTTTTGTAAAATTGCCAGTTTTATAAACCTCTCTTTTTATTTTTGTCCGATTAACAAGTCAGCATAAAGTCAGTAAGAAAGGATAATACAAAAATGAAGAAGCTTTTAAGTTTATTAAGTATATTAACAATTAGTGGAACTGCAATGCCATCTGTAATTGCTGCTAGTCCTTATCAAAAACATGAACAAATTAACTTAGAAAATAATAAAATTAATTTTTTAGAAAGAAATGAAAGCCAAAATAACAATGAACCAATAATAATTAATAGTTATCAAAGCAAAAATCATACACCAATCACTTATAATGTTAATTATTATAACTATTGGAGCATGTCAACAAGTTGGTCAGGACGCGCAGAACAACATGATTATTCATCTCTATATTTAGTAGTAGATTGGTTTGACTACGCAGAAACATTTGATAAATTTAGGGATAATTATCCTAGTGTTACAATAGAAACAAACGGTGAAGCAATATCAATGTCTATATACTATTGGTGATGTAGGAAAAGGAAAATTTGGTACATTTCATTTTAATGCAATTACTTTTAATAATAATAATATTAGAAAAATATATATAGTTGATGCTTCTGATAAGAAAACAGCCGCATATAATATATATGTAAAAATTGGGTTAGGATTCAAACAATTAGGAAGTAAATTATATTTAAATCCTTTTATTGATGGAGCTCTTTATAGTGTTGGTGCGTATAAAAGATATTTAGATTTTGGTCTTGATGTAAGTACTATAACTTTTAATCCAAAACGGGATCCAGGCAAAAATTATATACCAATCACTTATAATGTTAATTATAATAACTATAGAACCATGTCGGCAAAATGGTCAAAAACAGCAGCACATTCTGATTATTCATCTCTATATTTAGTAGTAGATTGTTTAGACTACACAGAAACATTTGATAAATTTAGCGATAATTATCCTAATGTTACAATAGAAACAAACGGTAGAGCAATTTCAGGGGCTACTTTTGGTGATGTAGGAAGAGGAAAATTTGGTCCATTACATTTTGATACAATTACTTTTAATAATACTGATATTAGAAAAATAAATATAGTTGATGCTTCTGATAGCCGAAAAATCAAATATAATATATATTCAATAAGAATTATTCGCCAGTGATGAAAATAAAAATTCGGTATAGTTAAACGGCCTGACTGGCAAGTTTTATTAGTATATCACAACGACGTTTCGACCACTAATTTGGGTCCTTTTCAAGTTATTTTAACAATGCTAGAATGAGAAAATGAAAGAATATTTTAAATTTCTTATATATTCTTTCATTTTCTCATTCTAGCATTGTTAAAATAACTTGAAAAGGACCCAAATTAGTGGTCGAAACGTCGTTGTGATATACTAATAAAACTTATTGCCAGTCAGGCCGTTTAACTATACCGAATTTTTATAATATATATGTAAAAATTGGGTTAGAATTCAAACGATTAGAAAGTAAATTATATTTAAATCCATTTATTGATGAAGCTTTTTATAGTGTTGGTTGGCAAACAAGACATTTAGATTTTGGTCTTAAAGTAAGTACTATAACTTTTAATCCAAAACGGGATCCAAGCAAAAATCATATACCAATCACTTATAATGTTAATTATAATATAACTATAGAAACATGTCGGCAAATTAGTCAAAAAGAAGAGAATATCATGATTATTCATCTCTATATTTAGTAGTAGATTGTTTTGACTACGCAGAAACATTTGATAAATTTAGGGATAATTATCCTAGTGTTACAATAGAAACCAACGGTAAAGCAATATCAAGGTCTATTTTTGGTGATGTAGGAAACGGAAAATTTGGAACATTACATTTTGATACAATTACTTTTAATAATGATGATATTAAAAAAATTAATTTAGTTGATGCCTCTGATAAGAAAACAGCCAAATATAATATACATGTAAAAATTGGGTTAGGATTCAAACAATTATAGAAAGTAAATTATATTTAATTCCTTTTATTGATGGAGCTCTTACTAGTGTTGATGCGTATAAAAAAGATTTAGATTTTGGTTTTGATGTAAGTACTATAACTTTTAAGGAGGTTCGATGGCTTCATCGGAGGGAGTAGTGGGACGCGGGGGTTCTGGAAACAGCGCACTAGCGTTTGAAGTAGTGGGAATGAAGGGGATTGCTCTGATTGGTCGCCGCGTGTATAATGCGTGCTGCTGTTTACGTCGTTCACGACCATGACCACGGTCGTGAATACAGGTCCGGAAACTCTAGTAGTGGGGGGTGACTCGCTTAGTAAAGTCATTTTATGTAGTTGACACTATCACCACCTGGAACGCTGGAGGTTAGAGATTTTTTAAATAACGCAAATACATATTGAATATATTGACACATATAACATGTGACATATGACATATGACATATGTCATATATATAACATATTACATATTGACATATTGAATGTAACGAACGTACAAAGTCCTAGAAAGTGATTAAATTAACAACAATGAAATTAACGAAATATTGTGTCGTGCCGAATTGCAAGACTGGGTGCAAAAGTCTGAAAGTAAATTGTTCAGTTTTTAAAGTGCCAAAACGTGACGAATTGCGTAAAAAATGGATATCCGCAATCCCTGGCATAAAGGACCTGAAACCTAATCAATTTGTATGTGAAAAGCATTTTGATAAAAAATGCATAATAAGGAATTTCGTAATGCGCGATGTACAAGCAAATGTCCTAGCCGAGATAAGCTCAGTTATAAAAAAAATATTCTGTCACATTAAAAGAAACTTTAATAATATATCCAGGGATCGGCAAAAAAATTTCCATTTTTCAATAATTAAGTTATTTATGTTGAACCAGATAATTTTTAAATTAAATAATTTTTTAATAATTAATAATTAATAATACCTGAGACTAAATTCATTATTGAGAAAATTAGTAATTATTTTCCACTAATTATTAATTTTCTAATAATTTCTAGTAATTTATTTCGACAAACTATTAATTATTTTAATAATAAAAAATTTATGTTTACTAATTACCAATTTGTAAATAAAAATTAATTATAATTTTATTATTATTTTATCCACATTTGAACTCATTTAAAACGTTGATTGAGCCAACTTATTTACAAAACTCGCTGCTTTTTGCATATACTATATTTTCTATCTTACATTTATTATAAAAATATTGTATTTTGGTTAAGGCCTCCGCAATGAAAAATATAAGGAACAAGGGAACAAGATATTAGCAATTAATATTATTCCTGATTTCTTATTTTTAATCGCTAATATCTGTTCCTTGTTTCTTATATTTTTCATTGTGCGGGAGCCTTTACGGGGAAACGGTTAGTGGACAACGCGTATGCGTGATAAAAAATCCTTGCAACGCAGCGACGCGCGCGGTCACATGGCAAACCTATGAAAATATCGTCATTAAGCGAGTCACCCCCACCACCAAAAAAACGGACGAGTTTCCGGACCTGTATTCACGACCGTGACCATGACAGTCTAGCAGACGAAAAATCAAGCAATTTATGCTTTAATAATTAATTTTTTTACGAAATGTGCGGTAACCTTCCCCTTTCTTTCCCTCATTTATTTGTAAATTATTAAGTTACATGTGTATATTTTTTTTTCCTTATCATTTGCATTTTTTTTTTTTGCACTTATTTCATTCTAAAGGTATGCAATATATGTCATTTCCCATAAAAACCATAAGAACCTATGTTAAAAATGCAGCCAGTTTCATGCAATTTTAATATGTTGTTCTGGAATGCAAAATAGAATTATGTGAATTTTTTTGGAATTTTTCACCGTCCCGTTTTGAAATAAATCTACTCCTAAAATTGTATTTTTTAGGTTTTTGGAGTAGATTTTTTTCAAAACGGGACGGTGAAAAATTCCCAAAAAATTCACATAATTCTATTTTGCATTGCAGAACAACATATTAAAATTTCATGAAATTCTCTGCATCTTGTTGTAGCCATCGAACCACCTTAATCCAAAACGGGATCCATTTCCATACACATGTGCATAAGGAAATAGACCAATCAATTTTCTTATGCTTACGCATTATGCGTTGTGCAGAAGTGTGTGCTCCCCGCTTAACGTAGATTAACGCACAAGAAATAACGTATAACGCCATAAGGGTGGCTCCCCATGCAGGACGGAATCTCGGAAAACGGAATCTCGGAATCATTCTGAGGCTAACTGGTTAGCCTCATGGGACTAACCAATCAGAATGATTCCGAGATTCCGTTTTCCGAGATTCCGTCCTGCATGGGGAGCCACCCTAAAGCTGGCCACACACACTTTCCGTAGAACGTAACAGTAGGATTTAACCTAAAGGTGGAAGCACATAAAATTGCAGGAGCCTTAAGCAGAATGCAGAAGCCATATGCGCATGCGCTATGGTATTTGTAGAGCTCTACAGATACCACAGCGCATGCGCATATGGCTTCTGCATTCTGCTCATGGCTCCTGCAATTTTATGTGCTTCCACCTTTACTGTTACTGTTACGAAAAAGTGTGTGTGTCTGGGGTCTAACGGCCGTAACCAATAC